>NW_017307507.1:449551-452227 GCF_000935625.1 Nanorana parkeri
TAGCTCCAATTATGCAAATGCAATCAACACCTGGTTGTGACTGAATTGAGAAAGCTGGTTGGATGACCATTGATGACCATTGAAACGTCTTCAAGAAAAATACAGCATGTCCAGCTGCCTTGACTTATTTTTTACAGATATACCATGACCTGGAGGAATGAGAACCCCCACAGACATCTTTAGAGACAATAGTTGTCCACAAGGCAGAGTGAACATTTTCAGCCATCAATAAAGAGTTTTGTCGTCACAAAGGCTTCGGATACATTTGCTCTGGCACAACGGAGGAGAAATGATCTGGCAGATGTAATCAAATGTCTCAGATCACATTCTCCTGCGTTTAGTTGTTCCTGCTTTATTTAGGGGGGTTTGGCGCCGTTTATGCGCATTGACCCGCGCTTGGTCAGACCCTGGAGGCAGAGGCATGACATCATTACGCACACGTGTGAAATAACGTCACGAGCACTTAACTGCTGGTATCTGGTGGGACAAGGTATGCCGCTGCGTCTTCCTCCTCTCTCAGTCCATGACCGAGTGCTTGACTTTTCAGAGGGGGGGACACCACAATGACTGTCAGTCATTGTGGTGTCACCCCCCTCTGATGGTGTCACCCAGTGTGGGCCGCACCCCCCTTGTAACGCTACTGCCTGGACGCTGATACCATTACAAGAATCGTTACATGCATTTATATGAGTCTTCTGAATGCAGGTTTGTCAATGTGAATGAGGCCTTAGGGGTCACTCACACAGGCCTGCATGCTCATGCAGAGACCCGATCCCGGGAGGGACAGGTGCTGCGTTTAATTGCGTGGAGCAGCCTGTACATCCCTATGGGAGGACGCAGCTGCACACAGTTACAAGCAGACCCAAACCTGTGCATCCGTGCAGGTCCGGGTGTCCGCACTGGGCCACCTGGACTGGCAGGGATGTGCAGGTTCGGGTCTGTGTGTACCCACGTTCAACTGTGTTGAACGCGTCCGCTCATAGGGAGGTACAGGCAATTACACGCAGAACATATCCCTGTTGGTCTCTGCATGGGCGTGCACTCTGTACCAATATGCACACCCATGTGTGTGACCCCCCTAAAGCCTCAATGACATTGACAAACCTGCGTTTAGAAGACGCAGAAGATTTTAGCATCGGTCCAATGTGCTGCCAGTTCAGGGTGATGGTGTGCCCTCTGAGCTGTCTAATGTATGGAGGGCCAGCATTAGCCTATTTCTTTGGACCCCTAATTGGTTTAGTCTGGGACGATCAAAAACTAAATGGAATCCAATTATGTCTTGAAGAGTTCAGGTGGATTATGGGGCAAGTCTCCTCCCCCCTTCCCATGATGTCATAAACCTAATAAGGAAGTATAAGGACGTTCCTTCCTGCTCCATAAGCATAACCATGCACGCTTAGTCAAACCGAATATACACCCAACAGACTATAAGAGCTTGGTCCAATCCTATCTGTATGTCCAACTATCTATAGACGTATATGAAGTACGCGAACCCAAAGCACCTTTGTATGTGTGTATCTGCTGGGAATGCTCCGGCCGCAGCTGATTCGGCCGAGAGGGGGTGTCACTGACAGTTTTGCTAGGGCTGGGCAAACTCCGGTGTACTAGGTTTTGCACCAAGACCATGCATATTATTACTCGTGTCATGCACACTTGGTCCTGATCAGGACATGATGGAGATGACAGCTACAGGGCCTGCACCTTTAAAATGGGTCAAAATGCCAACTTTCATATTTCTATGCCCATAGGATCGCCTTAAAGGGGAACATTACCCTTATCTTTGAAATGACAACAAACACACCTTTAGAAATGTTTAGTAATAACAATCTACAAACAGATACTTCTAGATAATTGCCGGCTTTTTATTCTTTACATACTTACATACTAATTCTTCTCACAACGGCCATTTTTACTAAGGGCAGATTCATATATCTCCCTTTACTTCCTGGAATTCTGGCACATGTGACTAGGACATGTGACCATGCACATCCTCTCAGGGGAGGAAATGAAACATGAAGAGTTCAAAGATGTACAATCAGAAGAAAATCTTTTGTGTTAGAATATGTTCTCCAATTCTATCAGATATTAATTCCATTTTCTATGTGACTGTCTCCAGATAATTGAAATCTTTGCATGTTTGTAATCTTCTGATCTTTAAGCTGGCCGTACACAGATCGAATTTTGGTAGGGTCCTGTTGAACTGGCCAATATCCGATTTGTGGCTGGCCCGGTCGGCATCACCTGGCTCAACAAAAGTCAGTTGACCTTTGTCAAACCGGATGGTGCTATTCGGGTCAGCCTCAGGTCAGCTGAGGGGAATATTGTCAATGAAATGGTGACTGCAGTCAATATATATATACACAATATTGCCAAAAGTATATGAACACCTTCAAATCATTGGATTCCGGTGTTCCGTGAAATTTCCTTGCTACTAAATATTCCGCAGTCACCTGTTAGTGGTATTATAACAAAGAGAAAGCAACTGGGAACAACAGCAACTCAGCCACGAAGTGGTAGGCCACGTAAAATGACAGAGCGGGGTCGGCGCATGCTGAAGCGCACAGTGCGCAGAAGTCGCCAACTGTCTGCAGAGTCAATAGCTACAGACCTCCAAACTTCATGTGGCCTTCAGATTGGCACAACAACAGTGCGTAGAGAGCTTCATGGAATGGGTTT
>NW_017307507.1:452382-453783 GCF_000935625.1 Nanorana parkeri
CGTGTCTGGGTTTGGCGGTTGCCAGGAGAACGGTACTTGCCTGACTGCATTGTGCCAAGGGTAAAGTTTGGTGGAGGGGGGATTATGGTGTGGGGTTGTTTTTCAGGGGTTGGGCTTGGCCCCTTAGTTCCAGTGAAGGGAACTCTTATGGCATCAGCATACCAAGACATTTTGGACAATTTCATGCTCCCAACTTTGTGGGAACAGTTTGGGGATGGCCCCTTCCTGTTCCAGCATGACTGCGCACCAGTGTACAAATCAAGCTCCATAAAGACATGGATGGGGGAGTCTGGGGTGGAGGAATTTGACTGGCCTGCACAGAGTCCTGACCTCAACCCGATAGAACACCTTTTGGGATGAATTAGGGCGGAGACTGCGAGCCCGGCCTTCTCCTCCAACATCAGTACCTGACCTCACAAATGGTCCAACATTCCCATAGACACACTCCTAAACCTTGCGGACGACTTCCCAGGAGAGTTGAAGCTGTTATAGCGGCAAAGGGCGGAGCCAACCCAATACTGAACCCTACGGACTAAGACTGGGATGCCATTAAAGTTCATGTGCATGTAAAGGTGTCCCAATACTTTTGGCAATATAGTGTATATATAAATATATATAACACAAAAAACTGTACAACTAAACCACATGTAACATGAGACAAATGTAACATGTGTGACTAGCATGGTGATCAACAGCTAAGTAAATTAAGAACAACCAACCAAGACGTGGGCACCATCGGGCATTCGTCTATGCTGCAGCCGCACGTACACATCCAATCACCACTCTCTGCCTATCATGGAAATAGTCATCTGTTCAGAACCGACAACTCACAGAATGGTGAAGAATCTCTTGGGGCCCCCAGAGGCGTTGGAGAAATGTTAGTTGATCCTTGTAGATTACCGAAGAAGGGGCACCAGAAGTCACGTACATGGCGGACCCTGCCCCCCCCCCAGGATGGAATTAACAAAATGCCGGTGACCGCTGTCAGTGGTGTCAGCAGGGATAATAATGTCACATGGTGTCTTATAGAGAATAACATTCTCAGTGCTCAGCTGAATCCCCCCTCCTGCTGTGAACCATGCCTGGCACGCTTGAAGAGCCATCGACGGCAGGTGTGCAGCATGCAGGAGCCACAGGGTGCGGCGAAGGGTGAATGTGATGTATTCAGGGGTCACAGATGTGTCATTAACATCAGCTGCTGTCCACCGTCTTCACTCACTGCAGAAGAGGAGCAGGGATCCCCATTCACACCAAGAAATGTCTGGTATTCCAGGGACAAATGACAGTCAGGAATTCTACTGTCACTGGCCGCAGAGCACAGTGCAGGCGTACTGACCGATTGTCTTATTAAAAGGGCAGAACTGGTATTTTCCCCATACCCACTAGGAAAGGTCAGCTCCC
>NW_017307507.1:453850-459874 GCF_000935625.1 Nanorana parkeri
TGACAGTTCCATGCATAACACACAGAACAAGTCGAGCATGGGGCCGACCATGAACTATTCATCAACAGTGTAGCGCCCATCACCTTTTGTGATATGACTACTATGCATTTAGTGATATCAGGGCTGTAGACAGCCTGGCTGGATTTGTAGTGGCAATTACATGGTTAATCCCAGGTGTCTAACCTTGTCTGTACCCCGCTGGGCGGAGTAAGACTCTGTCATATTGTGGGACAGCCAATAGGAGACACTGTAATATGTGTACAGTACAGCAGCCAATAACTGGGCGTGACTCAGCCAGTGGTGCCTGCTGGGATAGAGTACATATATTGGTGGGAGTTGCCATGTGCTCTCTCTCTCTCGCCGGGACCAGCCATGGATTAGGGCTGGGTCCTGTTCAGCCTGCCCCCCATGCTAGGCCGAGGCCTGGGGGTGGGCAGTGGCTGAAGTGAGGGAAGATGTTCCCCTGAGGCTTCCAACATGGAGGAGGCCTGAGAGATGGAGAGAAGAAAAGAACCAGGACCATTGCTTGCTTTTGAAGTACCCTGGATCTATGTGGACTTCAGAGCATGGTCAGTGTTTCCTTCTTGGATTGCAGATATGCGCAGTGACGTCTCGGCGGGGTGACACTCGGTTACCGCTCCGGGTGTCACTCAGCCTCGGGACGCCCCTGGATATGCATTCCTACTGTTACAAGATCTGGTGAGTCTGCAGCTGATGATGTTTACCCCTAGACACCTAGAACCCCTATACCCTCTCTCCCTAATAAGAAGTTCAATAAAATGTTCAACTAGCATCATATCACTGAAGTGGACATCAATTTATGGGCACCAGAAGCGGGCGGTTAGTGCTAATGGGTGCAGCTGGAAACAACCCCTAGACTGACTAGATGTGGACGGGGCAAACAGCGGCTCCTTGCGGGGAGTTATTGCTACAACAGCAACAGTACACAAAATAAAAAGCCTTCCTGAGAGTTGCCTCCAAAGCAGGGCTATATGTAAAAAAAAGTAGCCTTGTGGCAAATACGGCCCTGCCCATAACCCCCCCCCCCCTGTAGACGTAGACCAGGGGTAGCCAAACTTCAGCACTATAACTATTGTGAAACTTCAAGTCTCATGAGGCATTGCAAGACTCTGACATTCACAGACATGACTCCCAGAGGCATAATGGGATTTGTATAAAGATGTATTTGGACAGAAAAGCAAGCAACGGTCAGTGAAATACACAGCTGTGATCATTTTTGCAATGGGAAGTGACAACACGAGGGAAGACAGCACTATAGACCCCATAGACACATTGCCCCGTGTCTGCAAGACATATCGCAGGGATCCCAACCTGAAGAAAGCAATTTCAGGGAGGTGCCCTTCTCATTTCAGGGAGGTGCCCTCTCCCCCCATGAAATGATGGCAGATAGCTTGGGAAGGAATAGCTTCTCAAACAATTCATCCCCACACAGCTACCTCATGTATCACTTCCCCCTCCCCTTTTAGATTGTAAGCCCTCAGGGGCAGGGCCCTCCTTACCATCTTGTCTTGAATTGTATTGTGGTTGTAATGTATTCCTTATATTGTAAAGCGCTGTGCAAACTGAAGCTGTTGGCGCTCTATAAATCCTGTATAATAATAATAATATTTGCTGTTTTTTTTTTTGTATTCTAACAGCTGTACAGAATTAAAAAAAAAAAACCCAGCATAGGAATGCACAGCTAGATTGCTATTGGCTATATCACTTTGCAATATCCAATAGCAAGCTAGCTATTGCATCCGCCCTCTGCTGCTGTCAATCACTAGAAGAGGACCTGATGGAGAACTTCAGGTCCCCCTCTGCTGATTGACAGCAGCAGTGGGCGGGTACAATAGCTAGTCTGCTATTGGCTACTGCAAAGTGAAATAGCCAATAGCAATCTAGCTGTGCATTCCTATGCTGTTTTTTTATTCTCTGGCAGCCGACAGGCCCCCTATCAGAAAAAAGAACAAACATTGCAGGGAAGGTTTTATTCTGCTAGATATAGCAGAGTAAACCTTTCCGGGAGAAAATGTTCTGCTCCCGGGCGTCCTGGAGCCGCTATCTAATAGCGGGAGACTCCTGGTGCGTCCGGGAGATTTGGGATGTCTGCATATCGCGAACATAAATATTATTCCAGGTTAATAAAACCTTGTTGCAATAAACCTCGTATTTCATCCTTTTGGATAATATATCTGTAAAAAATAAGTCAAGGCACCTGGACTTGCTGTAATTTTTTATGGAAGACGTTTCACTGGTCACCCAAACAGCGTTCTCACTTCTGAATTGAGTAAGCTGGTCGGAAGACCAGTGAAACATCTTCAAGAAAAATGACAGCAAGTCCAGTTGCCTTGACTTATTTTTTTACAGATATACCATGACCTGGATGAATGAGAACCTTCCCAGACTTTTGGATAATGACCACAAACCAGTGATCGGAAACCCAAAATGCTGAATAGTTTCTACAAATAATAGACAAGAATCCACCACCGCTGGTCAACGTCTGGTACCCAGTATCTGTGGAAAGTAGACTTTGGTTGTTCCTAATGATCTTTTTCATTGATCAATACTTGTTGGATTTAATCACTTTTGCAGATCATGTTGGTCCACAACAATCTGCGCGTGTGTGCCCCCTATCAGAGGCTGATCATATCATAGGGTGCTGCTGGTGCAAGGCTCAAAGAGCCTCTCCCTTATTACTAGTCTCTCAGTGTATGAGATCGATGGGACACACACACACCATGGCTGAGTGGCTAGGAGTAGATATTTGTTCAGCTTCTGAAAACTGACTTGTCTATTTTTGGTTTCGGGAGTTTCGGCCCCAGAAAGAGGCATGCAAATGTTTGAGACAAATAACTTTTTTTTTCATGTTACACAAAACAGATATGCTGCACCGAAAACGTCATCATCTCTGAGTAGTAGGTAATCAATACAGCCCAGATAAATGCATTGCACATGGAGACGATAATCGTGCCCACTGAGCCATTTTTAAATATCACGCATACACTCAGGGCTGGATTTCCCACAAGGCCAACCAAGGCCCGTCTTCGGGGCAGCGGAGAGTAGAGGGGCAGCAGGGGTGTGGAATGCCTATCTCCTGATGCCCGGGACATGTAGTTTCCCCCTGCAGGTCTGTCATTCTCCATGGAGGGGGGTGGGGTTTGGCGGGTAGGGAGGCGCATTGAGGAACCTCGCCCTGGGGCAGCAGAGAGAGTAAATCAGGCCCTGAGTACACTGTATGATCACCAAAGTACTAGATTCTGGCACCAGGGCCCTGGTACGGGTAACATTTGGTGCACGAAGGGTTGGACTTTGGTACAAGGATCCCACCACTGGAGAGGAATAGGAGCGCATGCATAGCAAAGTATGGGTTAAGTCTGGGAATGTACGCAAAGCATGTCTACAGTCTACATAAAGGGAGGGCGAGTGTTACAGGGAGGGTTAGTGTTAGGGTTATTCCAGGGGGTTTAGTGTTGGGGTTACAGGGAGGCTTAGTGTTGGGGTTACAGGGAGGGTTAGTGTTAAGGTTACATAGAGGGTTAGTTTTAGGGCTACAGGGAGGGTTTATGTGAGCTTAAAGAGAAGGTTAGTGCTAGGGTCATAAGGGGGGTTAGTGTTAGGGTTACAGGCACAGATAGTGGTAGGGTTAAAGGGAGGGTTAGGGTTACAGGCACAGATAGTGTTAGGGTTAAAGGGAGGGTTAATGTTGCAGGAAGGGATATTGTTAAGGTTAGGGAGTTTTAGTGTGAGGGTTTCAGAAAGGGTTAGTGTTGAGGTTATAAGGAGGGTTAGTGTTAAGTAACAAGAAGGCTCAGTGTTAGGGTTACAGGGAGGGTTAGTGTTGGGGTTACAGGGAGGGTTAGTGTTAGGGTTACAGGGAGGGTTAGTGTCAGGGTTAAAGGGAGGGTTAGTGTTACAGGGAGGGAGAGTGTGAGGGTTATAGGGAAGATTAGTGTCAGGGTTACAGGGAGGGTTAGGGTTACAGGGAGGGAGAGTGTGAGGGTTAGAGGAAGGGTTAGGGTTACAGGGAGAGTTGGTGTTGGGGTTACAGTTAGTGTTAGGGTTATAGGGAGGGTTAGTGTTAGGGTTATAGGGAGGGTTAGTGTTAGGGTTACAGGGAGGGTTAGTGTTAGGGTTGCAGGGAGGGTTAGTGTTAGGGTTACAGGGAGGGTTAGTGTTGGGGTTACAGGGCTGGTTAGTGCGAGGGTCACAGGGAGGGTTAATGTTAGGGTTATATGAAGTGTTAGGGTTATAGGGAGGGTTAGTGTTAGGTTTACAGGGAGGGTTAGTGTTGGGGTTATAAGAAGGGTTAGGGTTAGAGGAAGGGTTAGTGGGAGGGTCACAGGGAGGGTTAGTGTTACAGGGAGGGTTAGTGTTGGGGTTATAGGAAGGGTTAGTGCGGGGGTCACAGGGAGGGTTAGTGTTAGGGTTGGTTAGTGGGGGGAGGAGATTCCCCCTGCAGTACAGAGTGTTTCAGATGATCTGACTATCATAGGAAAATGGAGCAGGTTCCCCCTGCAGTACAGAGTGTTTCAGATGACCTGACTATCACAGGAAAATGGAGCAGGTTCCCCCTGCAGTACAGAGTGTTTCAGATGACCTGACTATCACAGGAAAATGGAGCAGGTTCCCCCTGCAGTACAGAGTGTTTCCGATGATCTGACTTTTATAGGAAAATGGAGCAGGTTCCCCCTGCAGTACAGAGTGTTTCCGATGATCTGACTATCACAGGAAAATGGAGCAGGTTCTCCCTGCAGTACAGAGTGTTTCCGAGGATCTGACTATCATAGGAAAATGATATCACAGGAAGATGGAGCAGGTTCCCCCTGCAGTACAGAGTGTTTCAGATGACCTGACTATCACAGGAAAATGGAGCAGGTTCCCCCTGCAGTACAGAGTGTTTCCGATGATCTGACTTTTATAGGAAAATGGAGCAGGTTCCCCCTGCAGTACAGAGTGTTTCCGATGATCTGACTATCACAGGAAAATGGAGCAGGTTCTCCCTGCAGTACAGAGTGTTTCCGAGGATCTGACTATCATAGGAAAATGGAGCAGGTTCCCCCAGCAGTACAGAGTGTTTCAGATGATCTAACTATCATAGGAAAATGGAGCAGGTTCCCCCAGCAGTACAGAGTGTTTCAGATGATCTGACTTTTATAGGAAAGTGATCACAGATGTTTCAGGATTCCTCAGACGTGACCATAAAAATACAATATCATGTGACTGCGTTTGTAAAACGGCTTTTTAATCGGTCCCATAAGGCCGGCAAATTCTCTCATTCAAGCAATTTGTCTATTCCGATTCTTTAGCGCGACATCTTGTACCCTAACCAGGGTTAATTGTACCAGCTCCCGCGAGCTGCGTTCTACAGGAAACATCTGGAGCGCGAGCGGGAAGTGAACTAATGATCAGACAATCAACAACAACATACTTCGCTACGGCCGCGGTAAGAGAGACTGCCGTTCAGAGCCGGGATGACTTCATGTGTGTTTCAAAACAGGTCTAAAGATAGAACAGGCCCACGGGTCACCTCTTCCGGGCGAACAGTTTGTACTAATGTGCGCCAACAGGTGCAGCCGCGGGGAAAAAAGGAACGCGCTTTGAGAAGGTCGCGGAGCGCGCTTTTGTCACTTTAAAGCGAACCTGTGCTGTGCCAAGGCAGAGTAAAGTGCAATGGCGGCTCCTTATCCCTATTAGTGTCTCTTTCCTCCCCTGCCGCTCCATTCGACGAAGGAAGATACCCAGTACTTCCAGGTATGGAGGAGCATGTGACCCACCGTCCCACGTGACAGTGCTGGTGCTTGCTGATTGGCTGATCCAACTCCATCGCTGTCATGTAGGGGTGGAAAGAGGGAGTCCTCAGCCTTGTGTAAGTTACAAATCCTGTAAGGGCACAGCACAGGTTCACTTTAAATAATTATCTGAATGAACTATAAATAAATATTAATATCTGAATAAATGAAAAATAAATAGTATTATTAGAATACCTTTATAAATAAATATTAATATCAGAATAAATTATAA
>NW_017307507.1:459898-469974 GCF_000935625.1 Nanorana parkeri
TAAATATTATTGTCAGAATAAATGATAAATAAATATTAATATTAGAATAAATGATTAATAAAAATATCAGAATAAAGTATTAATAAATAATATTGTCAGAAGACATTATAAATAAATATGAATATCAGAATACATTATAAATAAGTATTAATATCAGCAGGAAATATCTCTATGTACATTATGTAACAACCTTGCGTGTTCTCTTCTCCTTTTATTCTATCTCAGATAATAACATCCTTGTGAAAGAAGAGACACTTTCTATGTGACTTTAATCTCAGCGGTTCTCAACCGCGGAGGCTGAGAGATTGCAGTGAAATTCAGAGGGGTCGTTTACCAAACCTGTTACAAAGTCATGGAAATATGATACAGCAAAATGGAAATGTCACGTTGAAAACGACTTTAGTCACTTTAATAATGTACACCGCGTGCTGCGTGCTGACTGACGGCAGTGTTCTCTATAGTTTCAGGGACTGTACAGGATTCATGAAGGAACAGTCCCGTCCTGTGATGAATGACCCCCGCGCTATACTGTACCACTGGAGACCATATACGGTGATGTACAATATCTCTCATTCTCCTGAACGGAGTGCACAGGAAGTATGAATTCTCAGGAGACGGAAGGAGTGTGGACGAGAAAATTTCCATTTCTCTGACAATAAACACTTCAATCCCCATCGCTGGGATCCCCCGTCATGCCGTGAGAATAGATTGGCGGCGCGGGACGGCTTTGGCGTTATTGTTCTGTGTTGTGATCTGCGAGCGGCGGCGGATCACGTATCTGCGGTTATAAATAGCTGAGGATTGGCCGCGACAGAGCCCGCGGGTGCCAAATAACAGGGACGCGGGGGAGTTATGTGGAAGGGAACCTACAGGCCTCATACACACGGGAAACGGCCGGCACATACAGCTCCCAGGAAGGACAGGTGCTGCGTGTGATTAGTACGCAGCCCCATCCTCTATGGGGCCGTACACCGCCCTACGCTCACCCCAAGTGCAGGTCCACCACTGGTTAGATTTGTAAAACCAAGGTTGTCATGGACCGACCCCCGGCCTGTGCCTGGACAGTGGAAGGGAAGCAGCGTGCTTCTCAAGATCAACACATGAATGGATTTGGCTCCTTGTGCTGAGTCTTCCTCTCACACTACAGTCCTGCTGTACAAGGACTACAAGAGGCTGATACCAGGTCACATTCAGGGACTTACACTGCTTGTATTTAAAAAACATACATTTGTATGAGCTCGGTCCCTGTTTTTGTAGAGTATGTCGTCAGCACACCCGGGATCTTAGTCCAAAATGACTTTATTGACATCTAAACATTGTGGTCACACAGCAACATTTCAGGACCACACACAGGGCCCCTTCATCAGGCATGCGGGCCCTACTTCATAATACTTCACACGATGTTATTATTACCTACACTGAGTGGCCAGATTATTATGACCACCCCATCAGTACTTCGTTGGGCCGCCTTTTGCCTTCAATACTGTGGCGATTCTTGGCATTGACTCCATGAGATGGTGAAAGGTGATGCGAGGAATCTGACACCACGCCTGATGAATAGCGCTGTCCAGTTCTGTGAGATTTGATGGTTGTGGAATCAGCTGCCTGATTGGCTCTTTCAACTTCATCCCACAAATTCTGCAATTGGATTGAGATCTGGTGATTGTGGGGGCCACCTAAGCAAGGTAAAGTCTCCCTCATGTTCTTGAAACCGCTCCTGCACAATACGAGCACCATGGCATGGCGCATTGTCTTGTTGGAAGAAGCCATCTCCATTGGGATACGCCATCAACATGATCGGAAGAACTTGATCAGCAACGATACTTTGGTATGTGAAAAAACAATATTGTGCCGAGCTAATAATCATACATATCTAATAAATTAAAACATATATAAATGAGTCACATATATGAGCCTTCAAACAAATGAGGCATAAGAAATATCTACACACATACAAAAAAGCAATATAGGCAAAAAAAGTCCCAAGGAAAAAAACTAACGCAAACAATGGTGATTGTGCAAAAAATTCCTCAGATGATTCGCAGCCAATGTGCATATAACTCTCAGGTAAGGATGATCACACAATGCAGGCAGACCTTCACCTCCACCCAGTGAGTGATGATAACAAGTGAATGCTCACCTGGGGAGGTAGACCCACAGAGCTAGGTCAAATGCACTTTTTCCCTTCTTAATGGGGGAGGGAAGCCCATGCACAGAAAAAGGCGATAAGGTCTAGTGGTAAACAACCTGCTTCCCTATTTATAATGGTCTGGCCCTCTAGCAACTTCAGCGCCAAATTATAGCCAATTTGCCTACAAACGTCAGGTGGTCATTATAATCTGGCCACTCAGTGTATATCTTGGGGCATTTAGGAAGTTTCTCATTGACTTTAGAGCCGACGTCGTTCCGGGTATCATTTTTCGGGTTATATTGCACTTTAATGTGTGTCGTTTGAGCCCATGTATCGGATTTGCACTTTGCAAAAATGCAATATATGATAAAAATATATGAATACCCCCTGCTCCAACCTAACCTAACCCACCCTCACAGGGGCGTCCCGAGGCTGAGCGGAGAGCGGCTGACACCCCACCGTGACGTCATCGCGCATGCGCGGTCGTCTTATTGACGCCTGCCATCTTCGTTATGGACGCCGGCAGAGAGAGGAGGGGATGTTCACCCGGCGGGTCCCCTCCTCTCTCCTGACACTGTGGGGCTCTCGGTCCGTGACAGAGTGCCTGACTTTTCATAGGGGGTGACACCAAAATGACTGTCAGTCATTTTGGTGTCACCCGTCCAATGGTGGCAGCCGGGTGCGGGCCGCACCCTCGCACCCCCCTTGTGATGCCACTGCACCCTCACCATCCACAGATGCATATTTATCTCGGTCCGATGGCTTACAGCGCCATGGTCTATGGGGCCGTTTCTGACCTTCTCCGCCCTCGGGGGCCCTATAGAACTAATAGGAGTCATGATGTATTGATGGTGACAGAGCTGCTATACATGTGCTGTACCAAAGCAAGCATTTAACTCTTTTAGCACCGGGTTAGCCCCCCTGAAAGGGTTCATTTTCTACAATTGCTGGAGTTCCTCTTTAACCCGGCGCTGTTTTTCCCTTTTAAATAAAGATTTCCCAGCGGGCCCTTCTATAGCGGTAAGGATGACTTCATGAGAACCTGCTACACTGGCCCCATTGTCAGCTCCCCTCCCGGTGATGTCACAGGAAGACATGACTTCATCACATATGATCACACGGCAGTCACACCCGCTGGACTCCAGGGCGACTTCTTCTTATATTCGTCTGCCTGCTATCTGCGGACATAGGGTGCGCGCTCCAACATTTGTCAGATCTTCCCCTGGCAGAGGTCCGGGCCGAGGTCCAAGTCTGGAAAGGCCAAGGTTATTTGGTTCTGGCTTTGGATGTACTTGGGTTGGACTAGAGCTGCTGGCAATTGATTATCAATGTGGACATTTACAAAGGCGCACTTAGCTGTCCCTTGGTGTGCTTATATACTATAGGTAATAAAGACATAAATAACAGCTCACTCATTAATATAAGGCCCATTCATAAAATGCATGCGGTACATCTCTACAGTACATGCACACCTCCCTAGGTTTTAGACTAAGGCTGCTGGGAATTTTACTTGAATGGCTCTGCCTTGCTGGCCGGATGACGCTGACTTGCTCTATGGACATTTGCAATGGCGCACTCAGCTTTCCCTGGCGTGTACTTGCTATCGGTATCAGCATACGTAAACAATAGCTGACTCATAAGGCCCATTCATAAACACACGCGGTACATCTCTGCAGTACCCGCACATTTCCCCATGTTCTGCCTATTTAAAAACACTGCAAGTACAGAAAAATATCTGCCAGAAATCCAGTGAGATCCTAACTTCCTGTAGTGAGCTGACAACGCTAGAGAGGAGTACCGAGGCAGGGCGCTGTGATGTTTCCTGGAAGCTATGTACAGCACCCTGGCGGCCCCTCCCACCAGCTATGATCTGCCTGCAGTTATAAATAAGGTGTGTCATGAAAAGGGGAAGATTTTATATAAGTTCCTACCAACGTGAAGGAGGGGTTCAGCTTCCAAAGATCACGGACCGAGAGCCCGACAGTGTCAGGAGAGAGGAGGGGACCAGGCGGCATACCTCATCCTGCCGGGTGAACATCCCCTCCTCTCTCTGCCGGCATCCATCACCAAGATGGCCGCCGGCAGGCGTCAATAAGTCGATCGCGCATGCGCGATGACGTCATCACACGGCAACGTCACGCGCATGCGCGATGACATCACAGCGGGGTGTCACCCGGTCTTCGCTCCGGGTGTCACCCAGCCTCGGGACGCCCCTCCATGCACCTTTTTTTTTGTGATACACGACGCGCGGCTGTTTTATTGTGTTCTGATGCATGGGTGGAATTGCGGCCATTAGAAAATAACGGTACCCACAGCGCGACCATCTGTGCTGGGCGACCCCGTGACCGCCGATTTGCAAGCATGAATTGTTCTAAAGAAGTACCCCACCCCCAATGGTGACAGTGCAATGGTAATGGAAGACGTTCCCATCATCTCCCATCCGCCATCACACCTTGTGCTTACCTACTCCGCTCCAGCCGGACCTGACCATCCATTCCAGCGTTTCCATCCACTCCAGCCCATGAAGTGTCAGATTGGCAGCTGCCTATCCCGGGCCGGAAAAAAAAACGCGCGCCCCCCCCCCCCCCCAAGATCTGCAGGCTGCATACAAGTGATCTCGGCGACATCGCCGAGATCACTTGTACAAAACAAGCGGTGGCTTCCCCACTCTACATTTAGTTCGGCTTGCCCAAAGCCGGGCTAAATGTAGAAAACAACTACCCGCCCGGCTAGGGTTGCCACCTGTCCAGGATTCACCCGGACAGTTTGGGCTTTGAATGCTGTGTCCGGGTTTCATGGCAGCAGAAACCCGGACACAAGATGTCAGGCAGACAGGGGCAACCAAAATTAAGATAGGGGCCACCGGTCCCCCACTGAAAATAGTCTCAACTGTGATATTTACATAGGAATGGGCAGCGCTATTTACATATGAATAAGGCCCCACTCGCGCTTGAGTGTTCGGGTTTCGCTTGAAGAAAAGGTGGCAACCCTACGCCCGGCACCCCGAACTGCATGTCCCGGGCATCGGGAGATAGGAATTCCACGCCTCTGCTCCCTGTTGCCCCAAGGCTGGGTCTTGGTTGGCCTTGTGGGAAATCCGGCCCTGCGGCTCCCTACTACATGGACCTCTGATGGGCTCAAAGCCAAAGAGATTAAAAAAAAAAAAGTTTTCTATACATAAGATTATTCCATCATTAAACTCCAGCAACCAATCATAATGCGTCCTTTAGCCCAGCTGACTGCAGTACTGAGAACTGTTTGTTGATGGAAATTATACAATGTGTAATTTTTGATGTGTAGCTTATGTGGCGGGGGGTTCCTATCATGGAGGGGTGCCTGAAAGCAGGGAGGTGAGGTATGATGAGTGGACAAGTTCCAGCTGGCTGCAAATATTTATCATTATTTCTTACAGAAGGTCTAGAAAGGGGGGCAGGGGGGGCAACCTCGGCCCTCTAGGCATGACTACCAGAGGCAGAGGCATAATGGGATTTGTAGGTTCACCACAGCTGGAAGTGCAGGAATTGGGTCTGATCTGAGGTGTGATGGTTCAGGAATTGGGGTGATCTCAGGTGTGAAGGTGCAGGAATTGGGGCTGATCTGAGGTGTGAAGGTGCAGGCATTGGGGATGATCTGAGGTGTGAAGGTGCAGGCATTGGGGATGATCTGAGGTGTGAAGGTGCAGGCATTGGGGATGATCTGAGGTGTGAAGGTGCAGGCATTGGGGATGATCTGAGGTGTGAAGGTGCAGGCATTGGGGATGATCTGAGGTGTGAAGGTGCAGGCATTGGGGATGATCTGAGGTGTGAAGGTGCAGGCATTGGGGATGATCTGAGGTGTGAAGGTGCAGGCATTGGGGATGATCTGAGGTGTGAAGGTGCAGGCATTGGGGATGATCTGAGGTGTGAAGGTGCAGGCATTGGGGATGATCTGAGGTGTGAAGGTGCAGGCATTGGGGATGATCTGAGGTGTGAAGGTGCAGGCATTGGGGATGATCTGAGGTGTGAAGGTGCAGGCATTGGGGATGATCTGAGGTGTGAAGGTGCAGGCATTGGGGATGATCTGAGGTGTGAAGGTGCAGGCATTGGGGATGATCTGAGGTGTGAAGGTGCAGGCATTGGGGATGATCTGAGGTGTGAAGGTGCAGGCATTGGGGATGATCTGAGGTGTGAAGGTGCAGGCATTGGGGATGATCTGAGGTGTGAAGGTGCAGGCATTGGGGATGATCTGAGGTGTGAAGGTGCAGGCATTGGGGATGATCTGAGGTGTGAAGGTGCAGGCATTGGGGATGATCTGAGGTGTGAAGGTGCAGGCATTGGGGATGATCTGAGGTGTGAAGGTGCAGGCATTGGGGATGATCTGAGGTGTGAAGGTGCAGGCATTGGGGATGATCTGAGGTGTGAAGGTGCAGGCATTGGGGATGATCTGAGGTGTGAAGGTGCAGGCATTGGGGATGATCTGAGGTGTGAAGGTGCAGGCATTGGGGATGATCTGAGGTGTGAAGGTGCAGGCATTGGGGATGATCTGAGGTGTGAAGGTGCAGGCATTGGGGATGATCTGAGGTGTGAAGGTGCAGGCATTGGGGATGATCTGAGGTGTGAAGGTGCAGGCATTGGGGATGATCTGAGGTGTGAAGGTGCAGGCATTGGGGATGATCTGAGGTGTGAAGGTGCAGGCATTGGGGATGATCTGAGGTGTGAAGGTGCAGGAATTGGGGATGATCTGAGGTGTGAGGGCGCAGGAACTGAGGGCTGATCTTAATGACTGGCCATTAGCAATAAAACCATAAGTGCAAAAATTAAAATCAAAATATACAGCAATGCAGAATGATATCACCAACTATAAAGGACTACAAACCCCAGCAATACATTATAAATCAATGCAGATTAGAACCGGCTATAAAGGACTACAAACCCCAGCAATAGATGGTAAAGCACCGCAGAACAATACCATCAGCTATAGAGGACTACAAATGCCAGCAATACTTTATACAGCAATGCAGAATAATATGAAGCTACATACTCTGTGGTACTCCGGGTTTGTGGCCTGATGTCTCCAGGGTCTCAGGAGAGCTTTGCGGTGTTTCAGGGTGGCTGTGCAGGCTCTCTGGTGGTCAGTGCAACTCTCAGGTGGTTTGCCCCAGCCCACAGGTGGTCAATGTGGGCTTCAGAAGGTCAGTGCCGGCTCTCAGGTGGTCAATGGGGCTCCAGGTGGTCAGTGTAGGCTCTCAGGTGGTCAGTGTGGACTCTCAGGTGGTCAGTGGGGGCGACAGGTGGTCAGTGGGGGCTCCAGGGGGTCAGTGTGGACTCTCAGGTGGTCGGTGGGGGCTCCAGGTGGTGAGTGTGGACTCTCACCAGGGGTATGCAGAGTAAAACTGGTGGCTGCGGCCGCAGCAGATGCGGCTCTCTGCCCAGACAGCCCCAAGAGGCCCCAGTGAGCGGCCCTCTAATATGCCTGAATAGAGGGCATACCGAGGTGATTCGGGTTGGCCCGGGCCTATTTGCAGGGAGGAGCCTGGAGCAGTAGCTCCACCCACCCCTATGTTAATCCAGCCCTGATTATAACAAGACATAACTACAATACCCCTGAGTTCCAACATTCCGCTGTGAGCATTGTGTGAAGACAAGGAGAGGACCATGTGTACCATTCCAGTGACTGAACCTCTGACCCGGTCCATACCCACTGCCAACATTCTACGAATCCTTCCCAGTGTAACCTCGGAGCTCCCTGTTCCTCTATTCTGAGCTGAGTGTTAGGACGAGGACCCCGTATATAGTACTTGGCTCTACTTTTATAGGCAAGGATTATCCCGGGCCGGCGGGAGATTTTCCAGCTGTGTTGTTGTGAATTGTAACTTCCATGATCCTCCAGCAGGGACCGGATGTTGAAGAGCATATTCTGGTTCAATGGTTCCAGTTTAAAGTATATCTAGGGACCGGGGTGTGTCGGGGGGATAGGGTGTGTCGGGGGGCTGTGGCTGGGTGGTATAGGACGCCGGACCGCGCTTTCAGTGGCTCTGTCTGGCCTCCCGCCTAGCTCACTGACACTGACATCACCGGTCGGCAGGTGGCAAGTATGAGAGTCTAGGTTAGCTCTAGGCAATGGGTGATGGCAGGACCCCAGACATAGGTAGGAGCTCTTAGCAACCTGGGATGCTGCGGATGCCCTCCTGCCTGCTGCAGGCAGGAGGAAGCATTTCCTCAATCTCCCCTCCCCCAGTGATCAGTCTGCTGAAGGAAGCAGGAAGCATTTCCTCAGTCTCCCCTCCCCCCAGTGATCAGTCTGCTGTAGGTAGGAGGAAGCATTTCCTCAGTCTCCCCTCCCCCAGTGATCAGTCTGCTGCAGGCAGGAGGAAGCATTTTATCAGTCTCCTCTCCCCCAGTGATCAGTCTGCTGCAGGCAGGAGGAAGCATTTCCTCAGTCTCCCCTCCCTCAGTGATCAGTCTGCTGCAGGCAGGAGGAAGCATTTCCTCAGTCTCAGCAGGGGCTGATCTGTGTCAGAAAATTGAGAACAGGATTTACATGATTGTGTCACCTGATGCTACGTCTGCTTTCAATGCAATACTTCCATGTCTCATGCTGTGCTGCACCCCTCCATGATTGGCGTCTCAGTGGTGTATCCTTGTAATGGCGAGCAGCACACGTCATGCGGGGCTTGTAGGCTGACAGGCCCCGGCGGGGTATGTCGGGTGCAGGGGACGTGGCGTGGTCGGCACGCTCTGTGACAATGGGATTAGGAGAGGGTGAGACATTCCAGGACACAATGTTATACCGGCTGTGCGGGGTGATGGGACATTCATGTGTCAGAATGCGATGTCCCCGCACACGTGGAATGCTGATGGACAGAACTCAGCCGACAGCCGCGTTGTAGCTCCTGGGCTGCGGTTGAAGCTGACCTATTGCTTGCAGCTCTTTCCGGCTAGTCAAGTCTAAACATGACAGCTCGGCTCCACCTGGAGACCGGGGGACACACACATGGTTTGTAGAGGGGCTGTAATAGCAGCGATCTCTAGCAGTCTCATGTAATGTGTCTTCAGCTACTCCTGCACCATGTCTGCTGTCTCTGACTTTCTCTTCTCTTACTGTCTCTTTTCCCTGCAGTGTCTTTCCTTCTCCTCTGCAGTCTCTGATCATCTCTTGTAACATGTCTGCAGTCTCTGATCATCTCTTGTGGTATGTCTGCAGTCTTTGATCATCTCTTGTAGCATGTCTACAGTCTTTGATCATCTCTTGTAGCATGTCTGCAGTCTCTGATCATCTCTTGTAGCATGCCTCAAGTCTCTGACCATCTCTTGTAGCATGTCTGCAGTCTCTGACCATCTCTTGTAGCATGTCTCAAGTCTCTGACCATCTCATGTAGCATGTCTCAAGTCTCTGACCATCTCATGTAGCATGTCTCAAGTCTCTGACCATCTCATGTAGCATGTCTCAAGTCTCTGACCATCTCATGTATCGTAGCATGTCTCAAGTCTCTGACCATCTCATGTAGCATGTCTCAAGTCTCTGATCATCTCTGGTATGTCTGCAGTCTCTGACCATCTCCAGCGGTTTTTATTACAGGAGGGGGCGGAGACAAGACCAGTCATCCTGCACAAGGAGAGAGAGAGCAGCAGTGACCGGTCTTTATTACAGGAGGGGGTGGAGACAAGACCAGTCACCCTGCACAAGGAGTTCCTGGGAATGATCTGTGTCATCCCCTCGAGTCAGTTATCAGACTGTAATGTAATATTTTGTGTCACCTCAGTAAAAGAATGCTGCTCGGCCAGTTCTCAGCTCGCTGTCTGTGGATCACTCGGCTATCCACGCAGAGCGCTATGTGCGCAAAGCAAAATGTTATGAAACCAACGACACGAAGAGGAGCGTAAATCACACGAGGACCATCTGCTGCATCTCCCAGCACCGGAGGAAACCCACCAATCAGGAGTTACTGCTATATATATAACAGGAG
>NW_017307507.1:470292-487035 GCF_000935625.1 Nanorana parkeri
AGAGAGAGAGAGAGGATAGATAAGAGAGAGGATAGGAGAGAGAGAGAGGATAGATAAGAGAGAGAGAGAGAGAGGATAGATAAGAGAGAGGATAGGAGAGAGAGAGAGGATAGATAAGAGAGAGAGAGAGAGAGGATAGATAAGAGAGAGGATAGGAGAGAGAGAGAGGATAGATAAGAGAGAGGATAGGAGAGAGGAGAGAGAGAGAGGATAGGAGAGAGAGAGAGGATAGATAGATGAAAGAGAGAGAGAGGATAGATAAGAGAGAGGATAGGAGAGATAGAGAGAGGATAGACAAGAGAGAGGATAGGAGAGAGAGAGGGAGAGATGAAAGAGAGAGAGGATAGGAGAGAGAGGAGAGATAAGAGAGAGAGAGAGAGAGAGAGGATAGATAAGAGAGAGAGAGAGGATAGATAAGAGAGAGGATAGATAGATAGATAGATAGAGAGATAGATAGAAAGATAGATAGATAGATAGATAGATAGATAGATAGATAGATAGATAGATAGATAAGAGAGAGAATAGATAGATAGATAGATAGATAGATAGATAGATAGATAGATAGATAGATAGATAGATAGATAGATAAGAGAGAGGATAGATAGATAGATAGATAGATAGATAGATAGATAGATAGATAGATAGATAGATAGATAGATAGATAGTTGGTCTCTCAGAACACTCTCGGCCTCTCTGCTCCCTGCCATGTATTGGATAGTTGACCTCCCTCCAGCAATCTATGAGTTCTGGGTCAGATGCTGATTTGGAAGAACATTCTCAGACTTTTCTCCTGCACACCATTCATACTGAGGACGATGTTTTGGGATATTCGGGCCCCTCGTTTCTCTTCGGTTATTTCTGTGAAATAACCAAATTCGCTGCACAAAAGGTAAACGAAAGATTCAATGAGGGGAATTTATCAAAACTGGAGCAGACAGAATCTGGAGCAGTTGCCCGGGGTAACCAATCAGCGTCTCTCTTCAGTTTGCACAGTTAAGACTTGAAATTGAGACAGAAAAGCCGATTGGTTGCCATGCACAGCTGCTCCAGTTCTGATAAATTCCCCCCAATGTGTATGTGAGCCCTCTGTGTCCTCACATGTAGTGACCTCTACAACAAAGGCTGATGACTGGACATCATTGGTCTCCACAGGGGGACATGTACGGAGGGCTCATTGGCCTCCACCTGGGGACATGTACGGAGGGGTCATTGGCCTCCACAGGGGGACATGTATGGAGGACTCATTGGTTTCCACAGGGGGACATGTACGGAGGACTCATTGGTCTCCACAGGGGGACATGTACGGAGGGCTCATTGGTCTCCACAGGGGGACATGTACGGAGGACTCATTGGTCTCCACAGGGGGACATGTACGGAGGACTCATTGGCCTCCACAGGGGGACATGTACGGAGGGCTCATTGTCCTCCACAGGGGGACATGTACGGAGGGCTCATTGGCCTCCACAGGGGGACATGTACGGAGGACTCATTGGTCTCCACAGGGGGACATGTACGGAGGGCTCATTGGTCTCCACAGGGGGACATGTACAGAGGACTCATTGGTCTCCACAGGGGGACATGTACGGAGGGCTCGTTGGCCTCCACAGGGGGACATGTACGGAGGTCTCATTGGCCTCCACAGGGGGACATGTACGGAGGACTCATTGGTCTCCACAGGGGGACATGTACGGAGGGCTCATTGGTCTCCACAGGGGGACATGTACAGAGGACTCATTGGTCTCCACAGGGGGACATGTACGGAGGGCTCGTTGGCCTCCACAGGGGGACATGTACGGAGGGCTCATTGGCCTCCACAGGGGGACATGTACGGAGGACTCATTGGTTTCCACAGGGGGACATGTATGGAGGGCTCATTGACCCGCTTGGACTCTTCTGCATCGGGTAGAATGTTCTTTCAGGATGCTGAGCTATTTCTGTTGTTTAAGTGTGAAATTGCCGCGAATATAGAAGAAGCCTCTCAGCGGACAGGTGCCGAGCTTCTACAGGAAGAACACAAAGAGCGGAGAGAACGACGCTGCACTCTCTATGGGGTTCTGGTAATGTTTGGAGGAGGAGCCACCAAGGGATCTGCCACCTTCTGACACAGGAAACAAGTCATAGACGTATTATTTGGTGACGTATTTATTTTTAATCTTCTACAATGTCGCTTCTTTGTTTTGTATTACAAGATTCTACGATGAGTAAATTAAACCCCCTTAAAAATGACAACTGTTACATTTCATTTTTCTCTAAAGAAGAATTATTATAGAAGATCAGAGGAAAAAAAACATGAAGATAGAAAAAGAAATGGAAGGCTCAGAAAGAGTAAGATGGAGTGAAAGAAATAAACCAAACAATTTAACTGCTAGGAAAAAAAATGTTGTTTTCTTCTCTTTCTGCAGGGGTCCTAAGGGCCACTAAAATAGGTGTCAAAGGGCCCCAGGTTGAGCACCTGGTTTTAAGAACATTGTTCTCAAAAATGTTCTTTGATTCCAAGTTGATGAAAGTAGTATGCCGGGCCCTACAATTGAGCTACAATGGACCTACCATTGTCCTATAATGGTCCTGCAATAGACCTACAATGAACCTACAGTGGAACTACAATGGACCCACAATAGACCTACAATGGACCAACCATGGATCTACAGTGGACTGACAATGAACCTACAATGGAACTACAATGAACCTACAATGTACCTACAACAGACCTAAAATGGACCTTCAATATAGCTACAGACTGACCTACAATAGACCTACAGTGGACTGAGAATGGACCTACAGTAGACCGACAATGAACTTACATTGAAACTACAATATTCCTACAAAATACCTAAAACAGACCTACAATAAACCTACAATGGACCTACAATATAGCTACAATTCACCTAAAATAGACCTACAGTGGACCTACAATGGACCTACAGTGGACCTACAGTGGACCTACAATGGACCTACAGTGGACCTACAATGGACCTACAGTGGACCTATAATGGACCAACAATGGACCTACAATAGACCTGCAATAAATCTACAGTACAATAGGACTACAATGAACCTACAATAGATCTACAGTATAGCTACAATGGACCTACCATAGACATACAGTGGACCTATAATAGACCTACAGTGGACCTATAATAGACCTACAGTGGACCTACAATGAACCTACAATTGACCTACAATGGACCTACAATAAACCTACAATGGACCTACATGGGCCTACAATAGACCTTAAATGGAGCTACAATTAACCTATATTAGATCTTTAGTACAGCTACAATGGACCTACAATAGACCTACAGTGCACCTACAATGGATCTACAGTGGACTGACAGTGAATCTACAATGGTCCAACAATGGACCTACAATAGACCTGCAATAAACCTACAATGGACCTACAATAAACCTACAATGAACCTACAATAGATCTTCAGTATAGCTGCAATGGACCTACAATAGACCTACAGGGCACCTACAATTGATCTACAGTGGACCAACAATGGACCTAGAGTGGACCTACAATAGACCTGCAATAAACCTACAATGAACCTACAAGAGAACTATAATGAACCTACAATGGATCTTCAGTATAGCTGCAATGGACCTACAATAGACCTACAGGGCACCTACAATTGATCTACAGTGGACCGACAATGGACCAACAATGGACCTAGAGTGGACCTACAATAGACCTGCAATAAACCTACAATGAACCTACAATAGAACTATAATGAACCTACAATGGATCTACAGTATAGCTACAATGGACCTACAAGAGACCTACAGTGAACCTACAACGGACCTACAATGGAGGACCCGCCAGCCGCCTCTGCACCACAAGTAATATTATGCTGAAGGCGATCAGACACAGCACGGGGATCTCTCTTCACTCTGCACCCACCGAGCCTTCCTTATCTCCTCTATGTCTCGTCACACATCAATACCACATTGTTTTCAGATTCCACGTACAGTGCCGTGTCGCTGCACGTTGCCGGTATAATCTGCGGTGTACATCATTCAAAAAATAACAGTATATCCACCGAATAGCACGTAAACAGACTTGTCCCCAACAGGATCGGACTTATCGCCTTGCGTCAGCCTCTATAAACATCACAGCTACTAGAACAAGGGTACCCACATGTAGAAATATCTCTCGAAATGTAGAAAGGGAAACAAACAGGGTCAAGGGGGTATTACGACATGGGAAGATACTAACGATTTAACCCCAAAATGTCCAGAATCAGCACACTGCCGTCTTTAGCGAGATCTCAGGCAGAGAAGACTACTGCAGCCCACGCGTTTTACTAAAAAGACGCTATTACTTTTATCTAACAAGGCAAAGAGCAACCAATCAGAACGTGTCTCACTAATGTGGTTACAATAAACCCTTATGGAATGGTTGCAAGGAATAACTGCACTTCAAGGTCATCTGTGTTCCTTTTAAAAAAAAATTAGGACCCTTGAGGTGTCCATACATGTTGTAATCTGGACGTATAATCTCCTTTAAGCTCACCACACACTTTACAGTCGGATTGTACAATCTGCTTTATATCTAACAACAACAACTATGTAGAACAAGGGCCCTGCCTGACCGGATACAAATTGATTGGATAGCTTTGGTAGGTCTTCATCTTACAGAATTTTGGTAAATCTAAAGCTTATTGTACAAAGTTTGTATGGTCAGACTGTACCATGCATGGTCACTCTTAGATCTACCAACAACTATGTAGTACAAGGGTCCTGCCTGACTGGATACAAATTGATTGGATAGATTTGGTAGGTCCTCATCTTACACAGTTTTGGTAAATCTAAAGCTGATTGTACAAACATAGTATGGTCAGATTGTAATGTGCATGGTCATGATCTACCAACAACTATGTAGTGCAACAGCCTGCCTGACCGGATACAAATTGATTGGATAGATTTGGTAGGTCCTCATTTTACACAATTTGGGTAAATCTAAAGTTGATTGTACAAACATTGTATGGTCAGATTGTATTGTCTGGATACAAATTGCTTGGATAGATTTGGTAGGTCCTCCTCCTACACAATTTTGGTAAATCTGATTGTACAAAGTTTGTATGGTCAGACTGTACCGTGCATGGTCACTCTTAGATCTACCAACAACTATGTAGAGCAAGGGCCTGCCTGACTGGATACAAATAACAAAAATTGGTAAGCCTAGTTTACCGGTGATTATACAATCCAATTGTACCACATATTGCCACCTTTAAAGCAACCCTAAGTGATCGCAGAAGCATCCATTACCAAATTCTTTCTGAAGATGCTAGCTGCCTGGCTGTCTCTGACTTCAGTGCCTGCTGGGACCTACAACATGCATGCAAGCCGGAGACAATCGAAAGCCCTTATCTGCAACCTTGTCTTGGACGGCAACTCAAAGTAATGAAGTCAGTGGTTCAGCATGACACACAGGAAGGTTGCATTGGCCGAAAGAGAGCTCGGTAGCGGCACCCTCCATGTGACAGGTACGAAGCAATCTAAGAAAAAGCTCAGCAGTGTCCAGTCCAGCATTCGTATTTCGTTATCCTCGCTGCCCAGAGCTTAAAGGTTGAAGCCGGCCGTATTAGCGTACCGGCCATCGCCACTCTTCACGCCGTCCAACATCAAATAAGCTCAAAGCAGGCAAAGTGCAAGTTTTATTTTAGGAAAAAAGTTACCTCCATTTCCTGTATCTTCAGAGGGGTGCAGCGTGCGCGCCGCGGATGTCAGACTTCTGCAGAAAAACTTTTATGAAACTTCTGAAACGTTCTGCCTGGTGGCTTCCGCTCCTGATGTCACTCAGAGCACTGAGGCTGCCTTAGCATGCTGTCCCAAGGCTGTGAGATACCAGAACTGGGACCCTCCCCACTAAACTAGTCCTGCTAAACTGAAGAGAGCGAGAGAGAGAGAGAGAGAGAGAGAGGAGGGGAGGGGAAGCAATCAGTGTTTAAATTTAGACACAAATCTAAACAGATACTGTACTTCTCCGAGAGAGAGCCGAGCAGAGGGGGCGAGAGAGCACACTGTAATGCTAACCACTGACCTGCCCATACAAGGGGACAAATGGCAGCATTTCCTCTCTATTTTCAATGGCTTTTCCTCTCCGCCCAAGAGGTTTTTTTTTTATTAAGTGATGCAAGGCAGGGGGAAAAAAATGAAAAATGATGGGCTGCCAAATCTATAAATAAAGGTCTGGTTTTTGGAGCTGTCATTGGGAACTTGTTTCGCAAGGAGATGTCATTTATGCCTTAATAAAAGTGCTCCTGGCGTTTCGGACTCAGGGAAATATAACCCAATATAATCTATTTCACGCTAATGGGCAAATGTATGTGGACGACCATCCAAATGGTTGAGTTCAGGTGATTCCAGGAAAGGTTACTGGTAAAGGTTAAGTTCAACTTTTGAATAAAATGTGTTGGTGGGAATGTTTGCCAATTCAGCTAAAAGAGCATTTGTGAGGTCAGGTACTGATGTTGGATGAGAAGATCTGACTCACAATCCGTGTTCTAATCTATTAAGGAGGTGTTCAGTAAGGTTGAGGTCAGGTGCTGATGTTGGATGAGTAAATCTGGCTCACAATTGGCAGTCCAATTCATCCCAAAGGTGTTCAGTAGGGTTGAGGTCAGGTACCAATGTTGGATGAGAAGATCTGACTCCCAATTGGTGTTCCAATTCATCCCAAAGGTGTTCAGTAGGGTTGAGGTCAGCTACCGATGTTGGATGAGAAGATCTGACTCCCAGTTGGTTTTCCAATTCATCTCAAAGGTGTTCAATAAGGTTGAGGACAGGTACTGATGTTTTGGTGAGAAAATCTGACTCCAAATTGGTGTTCCAATTCATCCCAAAGGTGTTCAGTAAGGTTGAGGTCAGGTACCGATGTTGGATGAGAAGATCTGACTCACAATTGGCAGTCTAATTCATCCCAAAGGTGTTCAGTAGGGTCGAGATCAGGTACCGATGATGGATGAGAAGGTCTGACTCACAATTGGTGTTCTAATTCATCCCAGAGGTGTTCAATAAGGATGAGGTCAGCTATTGATGTTGGATGAGAAGATCTGACTCCCAATTGGTGTGCCAATTCATCTCAAAGTTGTTCAGTAGGGTTCAGCTCAGGTACCGATGTTGTATGAGAAGATCTGACTCACAATCGATGTTCTAATTCATCCCAGAGTTGTTCAGTAGGGTTGAGGTCAGGTACCGATGCTGGATGAGCAGATATGACTCACAATTGGCGGTCCAATTCATCTCAAAGTTGTTGAGTAAGGTTGAGCACAGGGTTCTCTAAAAGCCTCTTGAGTTCTCCCCCACCAAACTCATCAAACCTTGTCTTTATGGCTTCGTACACAGGGGACAGTCATGCTGGAACAGAAAAGGGTCTTCACCAAACTGTTATGACAAGGTGGGAAGCCCACAATTGTCTAAAAGGTCTTTGCATGTTGTACAATTAACCCTTCAATGGAAACACCTGAACTCCATCATTTCGAAGGGTGCCCACATGCTTTTGGCCATATGCAGTAGGAAGGTTTGATAGGCACGTGTCCACAATTGTCTAAAATGTATTTTGTGCTGGGTTCTTAAAGGCCAAGTCCCTCGTCTGCACGTGCCATGTTATTCACACGGTGGAGTGTAAGTCGGTTCAATTTCAGTTTTAAATGTTAATGTGACAGGAAGGAGATATTGAGCCCAAGGTAAAAAATGAAGTTCAATTGTGAGACTAACCAGCCAGGAGGACAAGTTCTCATCTGATCTCTGCCGTGGTAGCTATCAGAATCTTTAGACGTTAACTGGGGTGACATCTGATAACGTGAATAAAAAAATGCTGAACGAGGTTACCCTTGTACTCTAATACCATGTGGTCCATGGAAGGCTGCCAACATCTCCCACGCTCTCCATGGCAAGAGTAACTTAGGTGAACTAATGTTAACCCCGACTGGATAACATTTAAACAATTGTTATGTTTATTTTAACAAAACACTTTTTACCTTTTTTTCACCCTTCATTACATCTCAGTGCTGATTATCTCCTCCAGCCTCTTTAAGCCACTTTTTGCCCACATGTACTTCTTCGGTATGAGCTGCACATCGTTGCTGTGGACCGGCTTGCTTACTGGGGGCGTAGCAGGCACCAGGCACCCTGCATCTCTCAGCTGATCCCCCGGGGTTCCTCAGACCACCTGCCATGTTTACTTGATATCTACCACTGCCCAAAGAGGCGGAGCAGAGAGCCAGTGTGCTGTGCTGCATCTGGGCCAGTCCTAGAACAACTTCCATTCAGAAAATCTATCCCCATCCATCAAGCTGGCCGGTCTTGTTCCCACCTCTTGCATTGTGATGCCGGAACACAATTACTGGAAGACTTGAGGACTATGAGGAGTCAGTGAAGACCTGGTAATGGGCTCTTCTGATGTGGGCAGTACAAGAAGCAACCTCCCACATTACAGACTAGAAGAAAGATCAACTAAAAAGGCGTAAAAATAGTGTACCTACACAGATGCTACAAATGTCAGAAAAGCTGCCCTGAAATGCCCCTACTTCCAGGGCGTGGTTTCTCTAACCAGGCCCCCGCCTAAGGAATAACAATTGACTTTTAGAAAGTAGATATTTTTATAGGTTTTTTTGGAAGGCTTGGCGCCAATTTTTATAATAACACCAAGATACACCTGCACCACAAGATACCCCTGCACCACAAGATACCACTGCACACTGCACTTACTCTTTAGGGGTGCATTTACTTTATGTGATCTTATCAGATGTTCTTCAAAACACACTTGAGACAAGCGGCTAATTCCACAGATATAATACCCATCCAATTCTGTGATCTACACAGCTCTGCCACACGGCACAACCAGGCTGGTGACACCTGGGGTGCTCTAAACCAGGTACAGATGGTACCAGGCATACTGGTACCAGACTGGACAATGAAAGAGCAGCAATAGACTGATGAGATCACCACTCTGCTCACTCTGCTCCACAATCAGGTGGGTGACATCTGGGAAGTTCTAAACCCCTAGGCGTAGACTGTAGAAGGAATACAGTGGTGTCTTCTTCTCACCCCCTTACTGCTGACTGGACAATGAAAGAGCAGCCATAGACTGATGGGTCACCCCTCTGCTCACTCTGCTCCACAACCAGGTGGGTGACACCTGGAAAGTTCTAAACCCCCACTGTAGACTGTAGAAATATTACAGCGGTGTCTTCTTCTCACCCTGCCGACAGATCAAAAGAGCAGCCATAGACTGATGATGTCACCCCTCTACTCCCTTTGCTCCACAACCAGTTGGGTGACACCTAGGGCATTCTAACCCCCCAGGTGTAGACCGTAGAAGGAATACAGTAGTGACTTCTCTTCACCCCCAACCCTGCAGACACGACAAAAGAGCAGCCATAGACTGATGAGGTCGCCCCTCTGCTCCCTCTGCTTTCTTCTCCTATCAGCATCTTCTTTGTCAGCACTTTTGCATGCAGCACACCTGATTGGCTCCTAGTCCTCCCCTACTGAGCCTGAGGTTCAGCTTTAAATACCGGCTGTGCTCTAGTTCAAAGAGCATGGTGACAAAAATGTCCTCTATGTGAGAACACGGCCTGTTGTTGTTTGTGCATCTCCATGCAATTACGGCCAAGAATATTTTTAAGTACCGTCCTCACATAAAGCAAAGACATATACTAGAGCGTTGCCTTTGTAGACTCCACCGCGGCAAGACAGGTGGAACAGGAACAACTTGGTTTAAGGTGAATGGAGAATGGTTTTGTCTACTCGTTTAATCTTTTTATTGGCTATTATTAGGACCCGAAAAATAAAATGATAAAAATACACTTTTTTTAGGTAGACATGAAAAATGACATATCCGTGTCTAGGGACAAGCAGAACTATTGTGCAAATTTGATTTTCTTTTTTTTTTTTGTGCAAAATATCTGATTAGTGGAAATTCGCCTCTGCGGAAACTCTCAGTTTTACTCATTGAGCAGTTTAGGTGAAATTCTAGAAATAAATCTCTGTGGAAGTGACGCTCCTTGAGTCCACAGCCAGGATAGCCAGCTTCAATGGCAGCAATAGCCATTAGTGGTGAATAGGGCCAGTGAGAGGGACTAATGCTAACTAACCTCTTCCCACACTCACCCTGTGATGGGACAGTGAAAGAAGAAGCAGATCAATGACCTCATCTCTCTGTCGCTCTGCTCTCCCCTCTCCCATCAGCGTGCTCCTTGCACTGGTTGGTTTCTTCTGCTGCTTCTCCTTCCCCCAGCGTGACCTCTGTTATACAGGGACAGCAATAGGCTGATACCAAGCCAAGTTCACGGCACTTACACGGCATGCATATAAAAAACAAATACATGTAATGATGCATCAGTGAATACAAAGCTGCTTTCACTCGTGTCTTTTATATCTGCCCGGGATTCGGCTTTCAATAATTAACATGCAACATAACCAGATATTGGGCGGCTACGGGAAAAGTATTCATATATGAAACAGCGGAGGGGGAAAAATGGTGACGCCTCTGCTGAAAGGAAAGTTCATAGAGCACTTGTGATATTATCAAAGCTTGTCTTCCGATGTGAAGGTGCCTTGTACAGTCACCGCACTCTGCAAATAGGAAGTGAAACAGCAACGCTTGCAGGTGGCCTGAAGCCAACTAATAAGACACGGGATGCTCGTGTATGAGACGGGGCCAAAGACGGGGCCAATTGTAGAGTGAGATGAGATGTCGCAGCGACACATCAACCGGGAAGCAAACATAGCAACCCATACAGAGGCCCATAACATGAAACGGGCCACCTATGAGCTTGATTCAGTAGGCAGTATATGTCTTCTTCATATACTGCCCGGCCAAAAAAAGTCACACGTGCTAATATTTCGTTGGACCGCCTTTAGCTTTGATTACAATATGCATTTGCTGTGGCATTGTTTCGATAAGCTTATGTACTGTCACAACTAGGGGTGCACCAATACTAGTATCGGTAGCTCCGATTCTTACCTCTGATACCAGAATTTCCGGTCAGAGGGACATCTTCCCCTGACCAGCAATGCTGAGGGACCTGGCAGCTGGCTTCCTTCCCAATCAGGAAGCCAGGAGGTGGGTTATGACCCATCTGCCGGCTACCTGATTGGCTAGGAAGCCGGCTTCTACCCAATTCTAGATGAAGCCCTACTCTGGAGCCTCTTATATCTCATGGGGACTTCTGCTGTGAAAACTCATTCCTCCTTTGCACTCCCCTCAACTGCAATAATGGTCACTTATGGCCCTCTGGAGGGCTTCCAGGCAAGATATTGAGATATTTTGCCCAAATGCGGAGTCCCCCACAGATGTGGAAGACCTTTGCAAATACAGAACAAAAACAAAACAGTTACAGCGAGAGGGGACCTTTCACACGGCTTCAAGGGATATACGCTCACCCATTAAATTACAAGTTTGAGGGATGCCTTGACGATGTTTGCTATAAAGTTTCCATGCCCTTGTGAAAACCCTTAGAAGGGTGTAGGAACAAAGAGAGACAGCTCCATAGTATACCCATTGAATTGGAATGGGATGTCCAACAAGCCCATATAAGTGTGATGGTCAGGTGTCCACAAATTCTGGCCATGTAGTATATATCTTACCATGTACATAGTTCAACACAATACACCCCTGAAAACACATGGTAATGAGCCATCTGATTAGAGACCTTAAGAAAAAAAATGGCTGCCAATAGTTTTCTTTCCTGGTCAACTCTTCGTACCCAGGTGCTGATTGTATTATGGTCAAACAAGAGGTCCTCACTCTTGTACCCTGGAGTTATACTTACAACATTGCGCAATGTACAGTAGCATTCGCTAACATCTCATTGACTAAAACTTCTCAAGACTTCAACTTCTCAGCACCAGAGAAGATTTTTGATCGGGCTAAAGACAATGTAGAATACGAAGAGCAAGTAGCCTACGGAGGGTGAAAAACAAGTAGCCTACGAGGGGTGAGCTGGTAGGGTTTTGTATGAATCATTTGAGATTTTATAAGTCTTGCTCAAGGTCAAACCAAATAAAAATGGATTATGGTTCATCAGCAGTCTTTCAGCAGAGATGTTAACCATTTCCCCAGATGACCACTAGAGGGAGCATTTACAGATCTGCAGTCACAGCATATCGAAATTGTGGAACAAGCAAATAAGAACAATGAAATGTTACTTTGTAGCAACTATTGCAGTAATAAAATGATATTCGGGAATGTGTTCTGACCAACAATACTCTGTAATATCTCTTTTATGTAACATTGTATGTGTCAGATACTCCTGAACTGGGCCAGTGCAGGGTTGGCATGGAGTAGAACACTGAGGCTTGGCTGAAATGAGTCATCTTGGAAGGTCTGATACATTGAGTGAAGTAACCTTCCCACTTTCACTTCAGTGAATCCAGAGCCTACTGCCAAATCTAACACCTTTCACTCTTCCTGAAGGAGCAGCAAGATGAACTTCATAATGAATTCAGGGGAAAAAATGTTGGTATGTTTGTAAATATAACTTGGGTTCCTACATGGGGCCTCAACGTCTATCCAATTCTAGAGGAAGCCCTTCTCTGGAGCCTTGTATATCTCATAGGAAAGGAGCTGTGAAAACTCATTCCTTCTTTGCGCTACCCCCAACCACATTGAAGTCAAAGAGGGACCATTTATGATGGTCACTTATGGCCCTTTGGAGGCCTTCCAGGCAAGACATTGAGATATTTTGCCCAAATGCGGAGTCCTCCACAGCTGTGCAAGACCTTTGCAAATACAGAAAAAAAAATAACAGCGAGAGGCGGCCCTTCACACGGCTTCATGGGAAATACGCTCGCCCAATGCCTGCTGCCCTCCCACCTCCCATGTGACCCAATGAGCTCCCCATGTGTGCCAACCACCTCCCCTTCCCCCATGTGATCCAATGAGCCATATATGTGCCAACTACCCTTCCCCCATTGGGTCATTATAGGGACAGCCCTGGCTAAGGCTTGTCACTTACCACCTTCTGTCCTTCCCTGTAGTTTCCTGGCTCTTCCTCTTTTCTCGTGACTGCTGCAGTTCAGCAATACTGACCGGACTTGTCCCACTCCCAACAGTGAAGGAGAAGCATCAGACTGATGGCCTCTTCTCTCTGCCACTCTGCTCTCTCCTCCCATCAGCATGCCCCTTGTTAGCACATGAGCTCTGTAGCACAGCTGACTGGCTCCTTGTACCGCTCCTCCCTCTCTCCGTCTGAGCTCTGCTATATTGCCACAGACTGACATTAAGGTTTTTGCACTGCTTGCAATAAAAAAAAAAGTACATTTTGTGATGTTCTAATGAATGCATGGATGCATGAGTGGGTCTGGTTCAGTTAACCCCTTCACACCCAAGCCTGCCTGTAGGTATCGGACCACCCTGTGCTGCTCGGACCACCCTGTGCTGCTGGGATCCATGTTGAAGCCACTCAGGACCTGCGCTACAAAGAGCATTGGGCCCGTTACTAAATGACAGGTCCTCTTTAGGCTTACCAATCCTAACGCTGAGATGTCATCAGACGTATTATGAAAGAGCTGGCGCGGTGTCCTGGCTGCAGTCACATTCGGGGATTTCAGGCATCAGGTCTTGAGAAATAATATTCACTTCCAGGAGCCTAAAAAATATTAGACTGCAGGGAAAGCGCAGAGTCAGAGACTGCAGACATGGTACAGGAGATGGTCAGAGACTGCAGACATGGTACAGGAGATGGTCAGAGACTGCAGACATGGTACAGGAGATGGTCAGAGACTGCAGACATGGTACAGGAGATGGTCAGAGACTGCAGACATGGTACAGGAGATGGTCAGAGACTGCAGACATGGTACAGGAGATGGTCAGAGACTGCAGACATGGTACAGGAGATGGTCAGAGACTGCAGACATGGTACAGGAGATGGTCAGAGACTGCAGACATGGTACAGGAGATGGTCAGAGACTGCAGACATGGTACAGGAGATGGTCAGAGACTGCAGACATGGTACAGGAGATGGTCAGAGACTGCAGACATGGTACAGGAGATGGTCAGAGACTGCAGACATGGTACAGGAGATGGTCAGAGACTGCAGACATGGTACAGGAGATGGTCAGAGACTGCAGACATGGTACAGGAGATGGTCAGAGACTGCAGACATGGTACAGGAGATGGTCAGAGACTGCAGACATGGTACAGGAGATGGTCAGAGACTGCAGACATGGTACAGGAGATGGTCAGAGACTGCAGACATGGTACAGGAGATGGTCAGAGACTGCAGACATGGTACAGGAGATGGTCAGAGACTGCAGACATGGTACAGGAGATGGTCAGAGACTGCAGACATGGTACAGGAGATGGTCAGAGACTGCAGACATGGTACAGGAGATGGTCAGAGACTGCAGACATGGTACAGGAGATGGTCAGAGACTGCAGACATGGTACAGGAGATGGTCAGAGACTGCAGACATGGTACAGGAGATGGTCAGAGACTGCAGACATGGTACAGGAGATGGTCAGAGACTGCAGACATGGTACAGGAGATGGTCAGAGACTGCAGACATGGTACAGGAGATGGTCAGAGACTGCAGACATGGTACAGGAGATGGTCAGAGACTGCAGACATGGTACAGGAGATGGTCAGAGACTGCAGACATGGTACAGGAGATGGTCAGAGACTGCAGACATGGTACAGGAGATGGTCAGAGACTGCAGACATGGTACAGGAGATGGTCAGAGACTGCAGACATGGTACAGGAGATGGTCAGAGACTGCAGACATGGTACAGGAGATGGTCAGAGACTGCAGACATGGTACAGGAGATGGTCAGAGACTGCAGACATGGTACAGGAGATGGTCAGAGACTGCAGACATGGTACAGGAGATGGTCAGAGACTGCAGACATGGTACAGGAGATGGTCAGAGACTGCAGACATGGTACAGGAGATGGTCAGAGACTGCAGACATGGTACAGGAGATGGTCAGAGACTGCAGACATGGTACAGGAGATGGTCAGAGACTGCAGACATGGTACAGGAGATGGTCAGAGACTGCAGACATGGTACAGGAGATGGTCAGAGACTGCAGACATGGTACAGGAGATGGTCAGAGACTGCAGACATGGTACAGGAGATGGTTAGAGGCTGCAGACATGGTACGGGAGGTGGTCAGAGGCTGCAGACATGGTACGGGAGATGGTCAGAGACTGTAGACATTGCACGGGAGATGGTCAGAGACTTCAGACATGGTACAGGAGATGGTCAGAGACTGCAGACATAGTACAGGAGATGGTCAGAGACTGTAGACATGATGCAGGAGATGGTCAAAGATTGCAGACAAACGACAGGAGTTGGTCAGAGACTGCAGACATGGTACGGGAGGTGGTCAGAGGCTGCAGACATGGTACGGGAGGTGGTCAGAGGCTGCAGACATGGTACGGGAGGTGGTCAGAGGCTGCAGACATGGTACGGGAGGTGGTCAGAGGCTGCAGACATGGTACGGGAGGTGGTCAGAGGCTGCAGACATGGTACGGGAGGTGGTCAGAGGCTGCAGACATGGTACGGGAGGTGGTCAGAGGCTGCAGACATGGTACAGGAGATGGTCAGAGACTGCAGACATGGTACGGGAGATGGTCAGAGACTGTAGACATGGTACGGGAGATGGTCAGAGACTTCAGACATGGTACGGGAGATGGTCAGAGACTGTAGACATGATGCAGGAGATGGTCAAAGATTGCAGACAAACGACAGGAGTTGGTCAGAGACTGCAGACATGTTACAGGAGATGGTCAGAGACTGCAGACATGTTACAGGAGATGGTCAGAGACTGTGAATACTGTAGAAGTGGTTGGATACAGGGGACATGCTTCAGGAGACAGTCATAGGCCAGAGACATGTCACATGAGACTGTTGGAGAGCACAACCCTAAATCAATGCTTCTAGGTCTATGCTCCCTAAATGACTTTTTATTTCTCTCAGGAAGATCCGATACACAAGAAGATAAGACAGAGAAGAAGTTTCCTGTTTGTTGGAGCTCGCACACGGTCTGGAAAGTACAGAGGGGGATTGCAGCGAGCGTCGGACGGGGGGACATCCTGTTTTCTGTAAATGTCACCCGGTAATGGCCAGCGGGGAGGAAGCAGCAGCAGCTCTCTGTACCACAGGGAGAGCTCCGCCTCCAACATCCGCCATCCCGCTCTGATCTCCTGAGCTTTATACAGAACCCCCGCCGCCATCTCTCACATGTCTGTATCATAAAGCCCTCCAGCTGTGCTTTACCTACAAATCCCATCATACCTCTGCCTCTGGGAGTCATGCCTGTGGTTGTCAGTCTTGCAATGCCTCATGGGACTTGTAGTTCCACAACAGCCGGAGGGCCTGAGTTGCCCACCCCTGTTCTAAAACATTTAGCTGTGTGTGTAATCTGATCTCCCCTGCACTTTTATAGCAAAGTTACTCAGACTGAGAGAGCGAGTGAGAAGCAGCACAAGGATCCGGTCAGTTTTGCTGACTAGGGACATGCTGAGAGAAGGAGAGGACAGAGTGACAGGGAGATGAGCTCATCAGACTGTGGCTTCTCCTTTCGCTATCCAGTCACAGGCTGGAGGAGGGTAAACTGGGCCGGCCCTATAATTAGGCATCTCATTGGGTCGCATGAAAGGGGGGGGCCTGCCACCCCCTTTTGGGCCAGAGCGTCCTAGGTTGCTAAGAGCTCTTGCAAACTGTAATGCTCTGGCCGGCATCCCGCCTAGCTCACTGATGTCACTGCCCACCCCAATGTGCCAGGCAGGA
>NW_017307507.1:487412-503844 GCF_000935625.1 Nanorana parkeri
TGAGCCAATGAGCCCCCCATGTGTGCCTGCTGCCCCCCCTTCCCCTGACAGTGTTCAAGCCATTGGACCAGCATGGCCTGGCAACTAATACTCTTTGCAGCTTGCCCTAGTTAACACTCAACATAGAACTCTGACCTCCCATGACTGAAAGAAGTGAAATCCAATGAATGACAGGGGCGGACCAGGGACAGTCAGGCTGCATCTACATTGGGCACATGAGCATCAGAACTGGACCACGGGGCAATGGAAGAAGGTGGCCCGGTCTGCTGAATTATGTGGATGGCCGGGTGTGTGTGTCACTTACCTGGGGAAGAGATGGCACCAGGATGCACTATGGGAAGAAGACAAGGGGGCGGAGGCAGTGTGATGCTTTGGGCCATGTTCTGTTGGGAAGCCTCGGGTCCCGCCATTCATGTGGATGTTACTTTGACACGTACCACCGACCTAAACATTGTTACTGACCAAATACCCCCCTTCATGGAAACGGTATTCCCTGTTGGCAGTGGCCTCTTCCAGCAGGATAATGCGTCCCGCCACACTGCAACAATGAATGAAGAATGGTTTGAGGAACAACAACGAGTTTGAGGTGATGACTTGTCCTCCAAATTCTCCAGATCTCAGTCCAATGGAGCATCTGTGGGATGTGCTGGAGAAACAAGTCCGATCCATGAAGGCCGATCACCTCACAACTTACAGGACTTAAAGGATCTGCTACTGACGGCTCGGTGCCAGATACCACAGCATACCTTCAGAGGTCTAGTGGAGTCCATGCCTCAATGGGTCAGGAAAAGGGGGACCTACTCAATATTAGGCAGGTGGTCATAATGTTATGGCTGATCGGGGTATAAAACAATGGCTGACCCATGTACATGTGTGTGGGCGTTAAAACGCATTGGCGTGCATGGGTCCTCGACACGCTGGTCTGTTTTGCTGCATTTCAAGCCCAACTTTAATCTAAAGTTTGTTTTCTTTTCTTTTGCTTACAATGTCCCCCGGCATGGACTGGTAGAAATATCCGTGTCTGAGTTTTCAGATCAGAAAGGGGAAACGAACATTTGTGATTCGCCAAACAAAAATGAGCAAATCCATTCTCTGATCTGTAAACATTCAATGTCAGCCAGCTGTGCTTGTACCGATTCAGCCCCTGAACAATGTAAGGAAGGATCACTGTGCATGTTTGTATCCATGGGGGGGGCAGACACTGTAATCTGTATAGAAGTGAAAGCTCCTGCAGTGCTTGTTGACCTGCTACACACGGAACGGCAGAAGAGATCTCTATAGCTGAAGTGCTGCCCCCTTGTGGTGAAAAATCACTTTTATTCACATATCACACTTGCATTTCTTTTTCTTTTCCAATGCAGGGACGTATCCCATGTCTATGTATAATCCTTAATAAAAGCAAAACCATCATGGAAATAACTGATACAAGAGATAGAAAGGAAACAGGAATAAAGCTGTCAAACTTGAACTTGAAAGGCTAAACTCTGGAAGAGAAAGTGGGTGGGAAGGACGGCTATTACACTAAATGATGTATGCTTCTCTTATACTGGTGTACTAATCTGGAAGGATAGTTGAGGCACCAGGTAGTGGCATGAGGCACTGTCTAGAAGCATGAGGCACCAGGTAGTGGCTAGACTTGTGCGCCGTCAAAAAATTTGTTCCGTTTCGTTTCGTAATATCCATTATTTCGTAATTCGTGTCCGAAACTCAATTCGGATACATATGAAATACGAATTTTCGTTAGTTTCGGCACATTTTCGTAACTTTACGAACATTCGTTATGATGAAGTTAAAAAAGCAAAAATACCTTTGTTAATATTGGAGTCTATGTGGTAGTTGTTTTTGTATCCGAATTTCGTATTTCGGACTTTAAAAAAAACTACCATCAACTCCAATATAAATGTACTTTGCATTTTACCTTCAATATAACGAATGTTCGTAACGGAACGAAAATACGTCAACGGAATTTCGTATTTCCTGCCTGTATTTGTAATGTAACCCTCAGCAGCAGCTGATCCGTATTTCGGATTAAAAAAAAAATCTTGTCATGTTGTTCAACCTCATTTACAGGGGTAATATTAGTTCCCGTTTCAAAGAAATTCGGATCCGAAATTCGTTAACGGAATTTCGTATTTCGGACATAAATTCGGAAACTGCCATTCGGATTTCGTATGCTTACGAATCTACGAATTTCAGGAAAAATCGTACGAACTTCGATTCGTAACGAAACAAATCGCACATGTCTCGTAGTGGCATGAGGCACCAGGTAGTGGCATGTGGCACTGTCTAGAACAGTGGTCACCAACTGGTGGTCCTTGAGAAAATGTTGGTGGTCTCTGGGCCCTCCACAAGCATTGCCACTCCTTCAGGCACACCCGCACTTATGTATGTATGTGTATATTATATTCTCATATGTGTGTGTGTGTGTGTATACATAAACACACACACGAGAATATATTTATGAGGAAACAAAGAATATATATATTTGAAATTCATATTAGTGGTCCGCGGGATTTAAAATGACGAATTGAGTGGTCTATGAAGTCCGAAAGGTTGGCGACCGCTGGTCTAGAAACACGAGGCACCATGTAGTAGCATGAGGCACTGTCTAGAAGCATGAGGCACTGTGTAGTGACACGTGGCACTGACCTCTGTGTACATGTGGAAGCAGATGGACAAATTGTGTGCCACAGGAGATTGGAAGAGCAGACCTTGCTTAGTACGTGAGGAAGCAAAAAAAATGCTTGTCCTAATGGATGGATGAATAGAAGCTCAGTGTGCTGACTGATGGATGTGCAGGTGACAGGCAATGGATAGACAAGAATCCAAGATAAGGCAGGATGGATGGATAAGAACCTGCATGTGTGGCTGGACCATGTCCTGTATGTGTTTGGCAGGACATAGATAAATTCCTCCTTGTATGTGGAGTAGATGGACCATATCCTGCATGTGTGTTTGGCAGGAAATAGACAACTGGAGTCCTCCTTGTATGTGGAGTAGATGGACCATGTCCTGCATGTGTGTTTGGCAAGAAATAGACAGATGAGGTCCTCTGTATATATGCGGTATGATGAACCAGGCCTCAGGTGACCACCCCGCCAGTACATGCAATGTATAAACCAGGACAATGGAAGGACCAGACCTTGAATATGTGTGTCAGGCAATGAACAGATCAAAGCTTTTGAGTGTATGTGATTTCACGGACAGATGAGGTCATGTTACAAAATACAGAGAGAAAAAGCCCCATATACATGGTAGGAGACAGACGGAGGGTATCCTGGGGGTATCTCACAAGGGCCTTCTCCTGCCTCCCAACCTCCCCTTTGGGTGCTCAATACCTGGATACCTGCTGCACACGTTCTATCACCATGTATAACATAAAACATATTTTTTGGGTGTACAGGATGCCCAATGTATCAAAAGTCTGCCAAAGATATAATTTCTTGTTGCTCACAGCAACCAATCAGCATCTTCGATTCACTTTCAAACCTGGACTATAAGAAATACAGTTGGATACTGATTGGCTGATACGGGCAGCAGGAAATGTTACCAGTAGCACACACTTTATATAAAAAGCTCAGGTTGTCTCGTCACCACTATCAGAAGATCTGGGATTATAAAGGATTATAGACCAATATAAAGGCTGAAATAACTCATAAAACAAATGTTGATTGGCTTGTTTTATTTACATCCACTGTACAGAGAAAGGTGTATCTAAATCAATATTTACAGCTTCTGTGTATATTCAGACAAATCCATTTACAAAACATCAAATGGTATAAAAAGGGGAAAAAGTAAAACTAAAAAAAGAAACAAATTGCATAAAACACAGGCCCAGCTTTGTTACTTGTATCTAAGGCTTTTCCTGAGAAGGAGCAGAGCGCCACCTAGTGGAAAGCTGGAGAAAGGCACAAAACCAAAAAATGATCTAAACCCAGTCACTAAAACCTCCTATAAGCTGAAACTTCTTATCTTCAGCCTTTCAAATCTGCAGCTTTCATAAAAAAAAGTCCTTGGGGCTCCTGCCATGATTTTCCTTGTACACGCACTTCCCATACGGGGTGACAACTGTCTCTTAATTGGGCTTCTGCAATGTCACCCTGTCACATGCTTCCATGGTGCAGACTATAAACAGCCACACTGTGCAGTCACGGTCCATTGGATGGTCCATTGGATGGTGACCATCCCGCACAGTGTTGCATGGTGGATGGTCCACCGTTGGATGGTGACCGTCCCGCACAGTGTTGCATGGTGGATGGTCCACCGTTCGATGGTGACTGTCCCGCACAGTGTTGCATGGTGAATGGTCCACCATTGGATGGTGACCGTCCTGCACAGTGTTGCATGGTGGATGGTCCACCGTTGGATGGTGACCGTCCTGCACAGTGTTGCATGGTGGATGGTCCACCATTGGATGGTGACCGTCCTGCACAGTGTTGCATGGTGGATGGTCCACTGTTGGATGGTGACTGTCCTGCACAGTGTTGCATGGTGAATGGTCCACTGTTGGATGGTGACTGTCCTGCACAGTGTTGCATGGTGAATGGTCCACCATTGGATGGTGACCGTCCTACACAGTGTTGCATGGTGGATGGTCCACCGTTGTCACTATGATGATGATACATGTAGACAGGAAGTGGCTGAAAGATTCCGGAGGAGGTCAGCAGCACCGAGAGGTCACAAAAAAAAAAAAAAAACAGAAGACTGTATTTTATAGAAAAATAAGCCTGGAAATTGTTTATGAAACACGGTGCTTTAGCAAACTGTTATCCAATCAGGGTTTACATCTACTTGAATTACTGTGCTGGAATATTAAAGGAATCCATTTTTAAATGCCCTGATGAATGTGAACTGTTGTCTCCAGCAGTGGTGCCACTGCCCCAAAATACACGAGGGGGGTGTGGGGAGTGTGTCCATCAAGGGTAACCTAATGTTATTTTTTTGCTGTCTGTGCCCTGCTGGGGAGATATCCCTTCACTTCCTGTCCTGGAGGAGATGCAACAGGAAGTAAAAGGAAATCTCACCAAAGGTGTATGGAATTCTAATGGTTGTGTGTCCCCATTGGAGGATTTTTCTTTTCCTCAGCTCTTGCACTCTGGGGACAACTCAACGTTTTTGGCCTCTCCCCGACCTTCTGTCCTGGTGACACTGGACTCCGGTACAGACAGAAGGTGAATCTTCCCAGACAAAAGGCCTAACCCTTCCACATCCAAACTAAAGAAATACAATTGCCATTGGAAACATTTTAACAATCCCACAATGTGAACAAAACGGAGGGAGCGGATGGAGCAACGATGAGGTCCAAAGTGCATTCCCTTACAGCAGCCAATCGGGTCGGCTATACTGAAGACGGATCAGTCAGATTGGTTCTGATTGGTTGCTACAGGCGATGACACTGATCACAAATCACTTTTCCATAGAGATTGCCCCAGGTGGATTTTTGCTGTGCTCATGGCCGACTTTTTCTTGCAGGGTTTTGTGAAATCTCCTTTTCTTAGTTCAGCACTGACTCCTTTCCTGGTGACCACATCCTCCTAAATCATCATACTTCTTCCGCTTCTGGAACTGGCCCGGTCCTGAAAGACAGAAAATGGTTCATCTCCATGGCCTCATTCACACACATACAGTATATGCATCAGGGCTCCAATCACGTGAAACGGCTGGGGATTCCTGCGGGAGGAACCTACAGTTTCTTGCGGCAAGAATGCCGGGTGTGCCCCGTTCAGATGCGGCTCCTATACCCACTGAAGTGACAGCGGCAGGGTGACAGCGGCCGCATCTGTCAGCGGCAGTTCTCATGTAATCATACATGGAACAATTACCTGTAGATTAGGATAGAAAATTGTCCTTGGACACAGACAGATTGCATCAGGTTGCCGACAGCCTGTCAATCACTTGAACGGGCACAGTAGCCGCATCTGTTAGACCCACCTGGAATTCCTGCCACAAGAATCCGTAGGTCCTTCCCGCAGGAATCCCCGGCCGCAGCCTAAAGCCCCGCGTGACTGCAGCCTTAGAGGATAGCTATAAATGCATAAAAACCATAGCGGTATGCCCCTTTAAACTGAGCGCTGAAACGACTGGTGCATGCTACCAAAGCAACGCACAAGGAAAATATGTCTCCAGCACACGTCTTGCGGCTGCTTGGCGCCCGAGAAAGTGGAACAAAATATTTCAGTACATCTCTGCAATACCTGCGCATCGCCCCATGTTTTGTCTCTGCGAGTTCAGAGAAATACCCGGTGATCTTTCAGAAATCCAGTGAGCTCATAACTTCCTGTAGTGAGCCGACAACGCTGCCTCTGCTGCACTGAAATCCCAATTGGTGTTGTCAGCCCTACCCAGTTCTCTCCTGCTCGGCTAGTGTACATCTCCTCGCTATGTTATGGAGATGTGGAAGGGAGGGGGGAGTGTTCTGTAGAAATAGGATCGTTTTTTTTTGTCTTGTTAGAGACCAACTCTGAAGTAAGTTTTTATTTCTTAAAAAAGGTTCCCCAGATGCTGTACAATTAAAAAAAAAAAAAGGTATCTCTGGTTGTAATACTCACCTTAAATCAGAGCTGTCCCCCGCAATACTTCTTCTTCACCACAAGATGCCCTCAGTCTTCCAGGCTGAATGACACCCAGGGTAGCTTAACCTGTGTGCAGGGCGTCATGACCCCACCCCTGAGTGAAAAGTCGCCATGGTGCCCCTTTAACAGTGTTCCAGAGAGTGGAATTGACGTCATCACTCGTGCTACTCTTTGTATCAGTCAACCACCGGGAGAAGAGTTAAAGAGGACCCTGCAGTGTCATGTGACCAGCCTGAAGACCTTGTAAAAGGTGAATATTAAAAAGAAAAAGTATGAAAAACTGCTAGTGGGGGTCACAAGGGGGGTGGATTTGGGGAGTCTGGAGTTTGTCTTATGTAAGTATGCAAGCCATCAGCTCCCATATACCTACCTATCCTTACAGATTCCCATTGAGGACCCACATAATTCTACCAATTCGGGGAAACGTTCCAATTTTGGCAAACTCACCGACTGTCTCTCTGCAGCCGCTCGCTGTTTTTTGCTTTTCCCTGTGGCAACGTCCAGAGATTTGTAGCTGGGAGGTTTTTCCTCCGGCCAGTCATAGGACTGCGGGCGTCTTTCCCTCCTGCCGCGGGCGTACTGGCTTTCTTCATCCGAACTCCAGGAATTGCGTCTGTAGGGGGGTGAATGACTCCTCCTTCGCCTCGAGAATCGGTCAGGACTGCCTCTCCTTGACCTCTCCGGAGACCTTCTGCGATCGGAGCTTTGGTTGGAATGCCCACGGGGGTCATCATAAGCAGAGTCGTCGATAGGATTGGCACGGTCAGATCGGCGGGGAGGCGAGGGGTCTCGTCTTGTGCGGCCGTCATTTTGTTGCCCTCTCCGGTAGCCATGGGACCGGTCGCTTCTCTGCCTGTCGTCTCTCCAGTCGCTCTCGTTGGGGTAGGAGTCTTCCTGGGGTCCGTTCCTCCTCCTGTCTCGGTCGCTCTCTAAGGCGTCCCATGAGTGGTGCCTGCGGTGTTGGTTGGAGTTACTGTTTCGATGAGAGCTGACGATATGTTCAACGATTGGAGGAAGCTGGATCACCCTGCGATCTACTTCGCGGACCCCAACTTCGCCCAGGGAAGATAACATGCTGGGGTGGTGGCTGGCCCCACTGTAGTGAGGGCCCGATGACAGCGGCTGGGCTGTATTAAAGTTTTTGAGCTCTTTCTCCAAATAGTCGAGAACTTTGTTATTGGAGGGTGGGTAGCTTGGCTGTCTGGCCATCGGAATGCTCCCCTGAAGTGAGAGATCTACAAAGGAAGAAAAAAGCAAATCCCATCTAAATCATTTTCCTTTGAAAGCTCTCTCTGTGATTGGCTTGGAATCTGAAGGAAGTATGCAGGGTACAGGAGAGGAACGTGGAGGGTATAACAGTGGGCAGTGTGTGCAGGAGAGGAACGTGGAGGGTATAACAGTGGGCAGTGTGTGCAGGAGAGGAGTGTGGAGGGTACAACATATGGCTGTGTGTGCAGGAGAAGAGTGTGGAGGATATGAGAGCAGGCAGTGTATGTGTAAGTGCAAAAGGTTTGACAGCGGGCATTATGTACAAGAGAGGAATGTGGAGCTTATGACAGCAGACAGTATGTGCAGGAGAGGAGTGTGGAGGGTATGACAGTGGGCAGTATGTGCAGAAAAGAAGTGCAGAGGGTATCATGGTGGGCTGTATGCGCAGGACAGGAGAGCAGAGGGTATAATGGTGGGCAGTATGTGCAGGAGAGGAGTGCGGAGGGTATGACAGGGGGCAGTATGTACAGGAGAGGAGTGCGGAGGATATGACAGGGGGCAGTATGTACAGGAGAGGAGTGTGGAGGGTATGACAGGGGGCAGTATGTACAGGAGAGGAGTGCAGAGGATATGAAAGGGGGCAGTATGTGCAGGAGAAGAGTGCAGAGGGTATAATTGTGGGCAGTATGTGCAGGAAGGAGTGCAGAGGGTATAATGGTGGGCAGTATATGCAGGAGAAGAGTGCAGAAGGTATAATGGTGGGCAGTATGTGCAGGAGAAGAGTGCAGAGGGTATAACGGTGGGCAGTATGTGCAGGAGAGGAGTGCAGAGGGTATAATGGTGGGCAGTAGGTGCAGGAGAAGAGTGCAGAGGGTATAATGGTGGGCAGTATATGCTGGACAGGTGTACGGAGGGTACAATGGTGGGAAGGACAGGAGTATGGTGGGTATAACGGGGATGCAGGCCGTGTGTACAGGATTATGGAGGCATGCGGTCTCTCTGTGCTCTCACCTTTCTGAAGTAAGGGGTTGAGCTGATAAGAAGAGTGCTGAGAATTGCGGTCGGCTCCGGCATAGAAAGGTTTCTCCATCATCCAGGGGACGGGGCCTTGCATCTGCTTCATGTACCGATGGCGTGCAATGGCTGCAGGAGAAACACAGAACTTTATACAGAGAAGGCGGCCACTTGTAATACCCTCAGGTGGTCGCATCAGAGTGCGGACAGTGATTCCTCTTCTCACTGTACCAATCACATTCTTGTTTTCATTGTGCAGTGATTCTGGTTGGTTGTTGAGGGCAGCAGGAACAGATTAGCCTTCAAGCATGAAAGGTGACAAGAGTCTGGAACATGCGCCATTTACAAAGGAGCACCAGGCACAGTAAAATAACTAAAAATCTGATATAATCTCAGAACTGGAAATGAATATTTCAGAGAGAATATCTCAGAGATCCGAGGATAGAGTCCGGAGATCTCAGGATTTCGGGATAATATCTCAGAGATCCGAGTATAGAGTCCGGAGATCTCAGGATTCCAGGATAATATCTCAGAGATCAGAGTATAGAGTCCGGAGATCTCAGGATTCCAGGATATTATCTCAGAGATCCGAGTATAGAGTCCAGAGATCTCAGGATCCCGGGATAATATCCCAGAGATCAGAGTATAGAGTCCGGAGATCTCAGGATTCCGGGATATTATCTCAGAGATCCGAGTATAGAGTGCGGAGATCTCAGGATTCCGGGATAATATCTCAGAGATCCGAGTATAGAGTCCGGAGATCTCAGGATTCCAGGATATTATCTCAGAGATCCGAGTATAGAGTCCAGAGATCTCAGGATCCCGGGATAATATCTCAGAGATCCGAGTATAGAGTGCGGAGATCTCAGGATTCCGGGATAATATCTCAGAGATCAGAGTATAGAGTGCGGAGATCTCAGGATTCCGGGATAATATCTCAGAGATCAGAGTATAGAGTTTAGAGATCTCAGGATTTCGGGATATTATCTCAGAGAGCCGAGTATAGAGTCCGGAGATCTCAGGATTCCGGGATAATATATCTCAGGTTTTGTTCTTTTTCCTTGGCCCATAAGCTCCTCTGTAGCCACACACTCAATGTCAGGGATTTGGGATTGGTCACCATCAGAACATACGAGACACATTTGTCCACTTTTTGAATTGTAGGTATCAATTTTAAGAGAAAATGGCATGCAGCTGAGCCTGAGGAAATGCCCCCTCTAACCTGCAGTTAGACTGATATCATCTCAGCCTAGGTAAAGTCACTGGAGTGGAGCCCAAGGGTGGCTTTTCAATGATGACCAATATTTTTGAGAAATGATACAGCTGCTCTACATTGTGACATGTCCGGAATCTATTCCTGCAGACATACAAAATTACAGAGTGGTCCACCTAAAAAGAAAAGGCCGTACCTTCCTCTGGACAGCAGCATTTGGTAGGGCAGCAGGGACATTGGACGTAACAGCAGCAGCAGTGGGGGCAGCACTGACACCAGCATATGGAAACGAAGAGGATGAGAAGAAGTCCTCCCATGACGATGAACATCACCGTCAGCCAATCTGTGCAGGACGAAGAGACGCAATGTTACACCCAGGAACGAGGACATTTCCCATGCTGGTGTGGGAGGGTTGGCCCCCATTGTACTTACGTAGAACAATCAGCTTCACTTCCTTATCGGGGTCCCCAGCCGTGTCCCCCTGGGCCTCCACTGTGCAATAATAAACCCCGTGGTCCCACCACATCACCTCGCTGATGACCAGGTCGGCTTCTACGGACAAAGAAAAGAGAAGACTGGTTAAGGAGCTGCAGGCGGGGGCTCCAATGATAGATGACTGTTCAGGAACTCACCCAGGAAGGGTCTGAAACTCAAACTGTCTGAGTTTTACAACCTCAACCAATCAGATTCAAAGCTACATTAGAAACAGACTCTTGGAGGATGAAGGAGCAGACCACCACTAGGCCACCCGACCACCTTATCCCATCAGAAGGCCGTCATAAGATACAACTGTCCATCTGTCTGCTAGACACCTGCACATTCCGCTATACAATGATATCAGTATTTGTTTTTTCCAAAAAGTTTTTTTTTTTCCCCCAAAAGTTTTTTGTTTGTTTTTGATATCATTGGAACGGGAAGTGCATCTCCAGCTCACACACTTTTTAGTTTTAGTTTTGGATAAGGTAAGGAAAAGTTAAAAACCCTGATTGGGGAGATTTCCCTTTGCTTTCCGTCCTGTAGACACAACAGGAAGTGAGAGGAACTCTCTACTAAGTTACAGGAAATGCTTTCTTGGTTGTCATGGCAACAAGTATCCCCACTGGAGGCTTTCCTTCTCTTTTCCTGTTCTGGTGACAACTGAAAATTTTGGATTTTCCCATCATGGCGGTGATCACCGGGACAAACAGAGAGGGTGAATGTCTCCAGCAGGGACACAGGCAGCCAAAAAAACTAGACGGGGGTGGGGGGTACTTTTGGCTTTAGATACACAAAGGGCTTCTTTTATAAAAGGGAGATTCACCCTCTCTATTTGATCTGGTGAATGTTATCACTGAAAGTGAAAGGAAATCCCAAATTCTGGGCTGTCACCAGAGAAGGAATAGATGGGAAATCTTCCAATGGGGACAGTTCTGGTGACCCCATTGACCACCAGGAATTTCACTCACGTTGTTGGGAGGGAAATATCTCCAACACAGACACAGGAATATTTTTTTTTTTGTATGGGCTATGTGGTATTGGATATGTGGTATAGCCTATGTGGTATGGGCTATAGTCTATGTGGTATGGGCTATAGTATATGTGGTACGGGCTATAGTCTATGTGGTACGGGCTATAGTCTATGTGGTACGGGCTATAGTCTATGTGGCATGGGCTATAGTCTATGTGGCATGGGCTATAGTCTATGTGGTACGGGCTATAGTCTATGTGTCATGGGCTATGTGGCCATATAAGGTCAATGATGTCATCACAATCATCCCACCCCTTTGTTTACATGCATCTGCGGTGGGGAATGCCTGTACTGCGATTGAATGGAAGGAGGTGCCCATGGCACTTCCTTATTTGGAGGACTGAACCAGGTCCAAACACTGGTCAGCGCTATTGAGGAGGAATCTGGTGACATAAATACCAGAGACAGAAGTGATTTCGGATGAACCCCCAAGGAGACAGCCAACAATAACATTGACAGAACACAAGGTGGCAGCGTTGACTGTAATAATGATACACAACCACAAGGTGGCAGTATTTTCTGTAATACATACACACAAACACTAGGTGGCAGCATTGAATAATACTGCAGTTATACAACTTTCACCCAAGATTCATGCATTTTCTAATTGAATCCTGTGTGAATCCTATTTCAAAGTTGTGTTAATCTTATTAAAACATTTACAAACAGTCCCCTACGTCTGCATAGAAGACCATACTTGATTATTGCATATTGCCTTCACATTGACTTTAAATGAGAAACACGCTGCAACGGGTATAATGTACTTTTAATGAGCACAGAGTTTAAAGCAGAACTCCGGGGAAGAATTTTCTTCACACTTGCAGTGCGGCTCCCCCTTCACTGCAAGGATTAACTACACGCTTCCATTCAATCTTGGACAACGCGCCCGCTGTGGGCTCGACATACTCAGGACGCATCCCTGCAGCCACAGATAAGGCCGTGCGGCCTGCGCTTAATAAAACCGCTGGTGAGACAACTAAGTAGAAAATTGTCAGGGATCCCCAGCGTGACAAATGGCGCTTCATCCGATCCTCGAGGCGCGGACGCGTCGGGCTCCAGTAAACCAGCCTGAGATGCATCGAGCAAAGAAATCTACTTACATTACATCTGGCTGCTAAGATGTAAAAGTGCGCTGTGCGGCGTGATGTGACGGCGGCCTGTGAGCACGTCTCATCAATCTCCACTGAGGATAAAGAGGAGAACGCACAGACACTCTGCATCCCGCTGCATCCGACAATCACACCGACCACGCCTGAAAAGGTCCAGGTACTACTTTGGGCCATTTTGTTGCGCGTTTCCATTGGCATACAGCCAAGTAGCCTTCGGAAACGCGCAACTTTTTTACCGCAAATCACGGTAAAAAACCGTGCGACAGACGCGCATATGCAATATGCCTAGGTGTGAACAAGACCTTACAGTTTAGACAGGAAGTTGGTGTATCTGCAGCACATATATCATGAGATTGTGACATCATCACAGGTAACATTGTATCGTTGTGCTCAACCCAAAGTACATTTTACTTCCATATTCTGATTATCGGATTTCCCGTCCAGATTTGTACATACGCCCAATTCTCACAATCCGGGAATACCATTCGCGTTGCTGCTTATGAGGATCGCAACGCATTTTAACCCCCAGGCAGATATAAAGGACACAGCTCTGTATCCGAATAGACAAATCAAAAGCGCCAAATGGAATCATCAACGGAAAAATGCATGTAAGGGATTACTGGGGGCGCTGCCCTACTTCAGCCAAGGGAACTGGAACACTGTGATAAGAAAAGAGAAGGGCGCCCCCCCTGGTGCAGATTGTTTTTAATATTGAAAAGTAGCATAACAGAGTAGAATCATACTCACAATGGTGGACCAAACCAGAGCATTCAACAAAAACGTACAGGACATCAGTGAGAAGCTACACAGTCAGCCTGTGTGCCAGCACCGAATGCCTGCGTTAACGCGTTTCCGGGGTCATGCCCCCCTTCCCCCGTTCTGAGGGAGGGGGCACAATCTGCACTAGGGTGGGCGCCCTTCTCTTTTGTTTTGTCACAGCTCTGTATCCATTCAGAGATAATGAAATGTGTTTTTTTTTAAAGGTGATCATCTGAATGTGGACTTGCTATCAATCATTTACAACCCCCTATACAGCTCAGATTGGAGGAGAGAAAAGCAGCACAATGGGCCAATTAGTTGTGCTGCAGTGCTAACAAGGAGCACACTTTACATGCATCTGCGGTGGGGAATGCCTGTACTGCGATTGAATGGAAGGAGGTGCCCATGGCACTTCCTTATTTGGAGGACTGAACCAGGTCCAAACACTGGTCAGCGCTATTGAGGAGGAATCTGGTGACATAAATACCAGAGACAGAAGTGATTTCGGATGAACCCCCAAGGAGACAGCCAACAATAACATTGACAGATGTTATAACAAAGTCTATTTGTTATATATAACAAGCATAGAAATCCAGATGGACATCAGCCGCATGAGCCACAAACCACGCTATCCATACTTCCCTGCCAGACAAGGCTGCACTGTTAGACAGTATTTGAGTATAAAAGACACATTTCCATCAAGTTCAACCTTTGTGTGTCTGTGCGTACTGTGTGGCAGAGCTGTGTAAATCTCTGGCCTGTATGGACAGAGATACAGATCTTTGGCAGGTCGCACAGCTCCCATATGTGTATTTGATCTGTTTGTCTGGAGTTCAGCTTTAAGCCGGCTGCAGTTGTTAGTGCTGAAGGGTCTCAACTCTTTATTACTGATTTCTTCTAATTTCTTATCAAAAGTTCGGCTCCTCCCCCTTACCCCCTCTAAAAAGAAGGGAAGGGTTCAAACCGCTGTCAGCATTTTTTTTTTATGCCTGGGCCCCCACTGCGGAGATATCCTGTCACTTCCTGTCCCGGTGACCAGTGTCTAGCAGAACAGGAAGTGAGAGTACATCTAACTAATAGAGACACAGACAGCAGTCCACAACGAACAGATGTTCTAACTCAGGGGTGAGCAGCTTTGGTCCTCCAGCTGTTGTAGAACTACAACTCCCATTAAGCATTGCAAGACTCAGAGCCACAGGCCTGACTCCCGGAGAGGCAGAGGCACGATGGGATATGCCGTTAAAGCAGAGCTGGAGGGCCGGAGTTGCCCACCCCTGTTCTGCAGGAAGGAGAAGTGGTCACATGCTCCCAAATACCCGGAAGTACCAGGAATCTTCAAGGGCTTTGCCAGGCTACCGGAGAACGCCGATGTTCTATCGATAGTCCAAACTTATCGAGTTGTGGGACCGCATGACTTCCGGTTGCCTTAGAAGTACGACTTTTGGGCAAGAAATTTGTTCTGCACGAGCGTCATCCGCGGCATTGCCCTATAGACATGCACCAAAGCAATAAAGTAATAAAATGAAGTGGGATCTGAGTAAGCCAGCACGTTATTAATCTCATGCGCCCCACTCAATATGGCCGCCGCTTGAGTGGGGCAAGTCAGATTAATAACGTGCTGGATTACTCAGATCCCACTTCATTTTATTACTTCATTGCTTTGGTGTATGTGTATACGGCAATGCCGCGGATGGCGCTCGTGCAGAAGACGTTTTGTGTGCAAACTTCGTAGTTCTAAGGAAACTGGAAGTCATGCGGTCCCACAACTCGATAAGTTCGAACTTTCGATCGATCACCGACAATGGGCGCAGTGCCAGGTTTACTTTCAGCATGGCTACACTTACTATTCTGGATGGTGATCTTGCGCTGGCGGTAATCCATGCCCAGCACCGGCTCGTTCTGCCCGCGCCTCTGGATAACGATGCGCACTTCCCTCTGGTTATCGTTGCAGTCATTGGACGGATCTTGCTTCATGGAAAGAGATGCCTGGTACGCTGCAGAAAAAGAGAAGACGGCATTCAAGGGGGTCACGGGTGGTCATTACAATCCCAGTGATCTTTATGTTGTATCTACAATGACTGACACTCGGGTCTACTTGCTGGGTGAATCATTCTGACATGCGTCCTGTGCAGACGGCACCACTTGTGATACATTCCTTCATTAAAATGTCGGCACAAACAAATCTATGAGAGGCCTGCTGATAAACTAGGTGGGCGGAGCTGCAGCTTCCTGACCCCCTTTTATCAGCTTTGTTTTTCATCTACAAAAGAGAAGTCAGGTGAAAAGTCGGGACGCAGACCTTCAGAGAGGACGGAGTAAGCAAAACTCGTGTAAAAAGCAGAGTGCAAGAGTGCGACTGCTCCGATCTATCAGACGGCTGGTGACAACATGAAAGCCGGGGGCCAGTGGTGTGTGTCTCCATGTGACAGAATCATGGATAGGAGAGAAAGGGAAAGGAGGGGAAAAAAGAGAAAGAAGTGGGAGAGGTATTGAAGGGAGAGGGGATGCAGGGAAAGGTGAAAGGGATATTGCAGGGAGAGGGGGTGCAGGGAAATGTGGGAGAGGTATTGCAGGGAGAGGGGGTGCAGGGAAAGGTGAAAGGGATATTGCAGAGAGAGGTAGTGCAGGGAAAGGTAAAAGGGATACTGCAGAGAGAGGGGGTGCAGGGAAATGTGGGAGAGGTATTGCAGGGAGAGGGGGTGCAGGGAAAGGTGAAAGGGATATTGCAGAGAGAGGTAGTGCAGGGAAAGGTAAAAGGGATACTGCAGAGAGAGGGGGTGCAGGGAAATGTGGGAGAGGTATTGCAGGGAGAGGGGGTGCAGGGAAAGGTGAAAGGGATACTGCAGAGAGAGGTAGTGCAGGGCGAGGGGGTGGAGGGAAAGGTGGAAGAAGTATTGCAGGGAGAGGGGGTGCAGGAAATGTGGGAGAGGTATTGCAGGGAGAGGGGGTGCAGGGAAAGGTGAAAGGGATATTGCAGAGAGAGGTAGTGCAGGGAAAGGTGAAAGGGATATTGCAGAGAGAGGGGGTGCAGGGAAAGGTGAAAGGGATA
>NW_017307507.1:504588-505551 GCF_000935625.1 Nanorana parkeri
AGAGAGGTAGTGCAGGGAAAGGTGGGAGGGATATTGCAGGGAGAGGGGGTGCAGGGAAAGGTGAAAGGGATATTGCAGAGAGAGGTAGTGCAGGGAAAGGTGAAAGGGATACTGCAGAGAGAGGTAGTGCAGGGCGAGGGGGTGGAGGGAAAGGTGGAAGAAGTATTGCAGGGAGAGGGGGTGCAGGGAAAATTGGGAGAGGTATTGCAAGGAGAGGGGATGAAGGGAAATGTGGAAGAGGTACTGCAGGGAGAGGGGGTACAGGGACAAGTGGGAGAGGTATTGCAGGGAGTGGGGTATTGCAGGGAGAGGGGGTGAAGGGAAATGTGGGAGAGGTGCTGCAGGGAGAGGGGGTACAGGGACATGACAGTTACATTTTGCAGGGAGTGGGGTATTGCAGGGAGAGGGGGTGAAGGGAAATGTGGGAGAGGTATTGCAGGAAGAGGGGGGAGGAATTGCAAGCAGAGGAACTGCAGGCTGTCTGTCAGTCTGGAGTTTAACTTTGTAACTAGCAGTTTGGCAAACTTACAATACAAGTCTAAACCTCACACTGGATCTACATGAATACGAGTACTGATAATAACGTATGAGGTCATCAGATATCCTGTGAGGTGACGAGACATAAGTATACAGTATGAGGTCATCATCTCTCCTGTGAGGTGACAACGAGACGTGTTGCAGATGAATACATACCGGCGGAATAATATTCGAAGATGGGGTCTTTGCAGAAGGACTTGAATCTCCAGGTGACGGCCACATCCTGAATCAAGGCAGACGTGCTGTAGTCACACTTGAGGATTAAAGAGGAGAATAACAAGGTGTATCGCTCGGCGTCCTGCACGGTGACCTGTAGGGCCCGACATCCTAAAAGAACAAAGACAGAGAAGAGACGTCAGCGCTCGCTCTCAGCGAATGAACAGAAAATCATTTTACCTGGCCGAGTCTGAACAGTGATCATGATTT
>NW_017307507.1:505577-509642 GCF_000935625.1 Nanorana parkeri
GGTGCTATTTGCTTCATTATGCGCACAATGTAAATATGTCACTTCTGTGATAAATTACACGCAGGAGAAAAATGAGGACGTTGTGCGTTTTCTGAGATTGATGCGCGAAGAACCAGGAGCAAAACGCAGTGGAAAAAAAAATCAAAACGTAAAATATTGTACATTCCTTCCATCATTCCCTAGGTCAGAGGCAACTCCGGCCCTCCTTCTGTTGTGGAACTACAAGTCCCATGAGGCATTGCAAGACTGACAGTTACAGGCATCACCCCCAGAGGCATGAAAAATAAAAACCTTGCAGAAATCCAGTGAGCGCTTCATTTTCTGTGGACTCTGCCACATGGTCACAGGTTACCTATGTGGACTGCAGAACGCCTCCCGCAATGAAGCAGTGGTCTCTCTGCAGAGGTTCAACACGCCCCCCTTTTGAGTCACACCTATAGCTCTGCACCCAGCAAAGGCCATGTTCGCTGCTCTAATGAAGAGCTCTCGCCCTGACTCAGCAGTGGGTAATGTAACACCTCTGCAGAGAGGTCACTGTTGTGTGTGTATGTATGCAGTGGCGCCCCGAGGCTGGGTGTCACCCGGGGACTGAGACCGGTTGACACCCCACTGTGATGTAAATGCGCATGCGCACTGGTCTTTTTGACGCCTGCTGGCGGCCGAGGGACAGGACGTTCACCCGGCGGGATGAGGTATGCCGCCGAGTCCCCTCCTCTCTCCTGACACTGTCAGGCTCTCGGTCCGTATCCGAGTGCCCGACATTTCATAGGGGGTGACACCAAAATGACTGTCATTTTGGCGTCACCCCTCCAATAGTGGCACTTGGGTGCGGGTCGCACCTCCTTGTGACGCCACTGTATGTATGTATGTTAGTGTGCTCCAAGCTCATTCCCGGGATGGACTACAATCACAATACAAATTAGTAAACTAAACATGAGGTTGCATGAGATGCGATGGAATGGCGGCAGCCAGAATTCTCTTCCACACACACAATGTGCATTAAAGGGTAAGTTCATTTTCCCAGGTAATATGGAAAAATAAAATTACCGGATGAAATCTGGAGGGAGCTTGGAGTGGTGACTACTTTACAACACACACAGGGACCATGGGGAACAAAAGTAGCCCCCCCCCCTCCAGAAGGAAGGACAGTGTCAGCACCAATTCAGAGATGATTGGAGGATCTGCAGCCGAGTGATATACAAATAAGATACATTGTTGTTTATAGTTAGGGTACTTGAAAGTATTTTTAAGATTTAACTCTTGAGTTTAGTGTCACTTGAATAGTACATTGTGGCTACTAGATGGAGTTTCCCCAGTTCAAATGCAGTTTGTTTTAATAATACATTGTGGCCACTAGATGGAGCCGAGGAGCATAGTATTTACCTTCCCCACTATATCCAAAGCTTAAAAAAAACAAAACAGAAATAGATGAGATATAACATGGACACATACCGTATATGTACATATATATATCATTTATTTTGTCCCCCTTTGGTTTATTCCAGAGAAGACTGAGAGCAGTAACAACATTCAGCCAATATTATGATTGTCACACCTGAACAGTGAGAGTCTGAACGGCGGACTTCCCTTTGAGCAGGTGTGTTGCTGCAGGGAGATCTGTATGCCGGGCCAGGCTCTTGTCTCCCTCAGTGCCACCGTCACTGTGATGTTTTTCTAAGGTTCTGACATTGCGGAAGGTTATCTGCGCAGGAAACGTCTCTGCACGTTGTATTCCGCATCACAGAAATACACAATGCGACAAGTCAGGACGAGGCACGCCGGAAGCCTCTCCTCTGTGCTCGGTCCTATTAGCATAAAGTGCACCTGTGCCCAGACAGTGAACTATAAAGTATTCACACATTTATAACATTTAGTAATAGAGCTTTAAAACAAGCCATCACTGACCTATGTAGCTGTATGTGCTGTGGAGTAATTCACCCTCAAAAGATCACAACAGAGATCAGGTTTCAGTAATTTCTAGCAGATGACAGCACCTGGTGTTTGTTTACATTAGGCTGTCAGCAGATGCGGAGAAGAAGGCTGGGCCCGGCGTCGGCAACGGAGAAGGCGGGGCTCGGCGTTGGCAGCCGAGGGAGCGGGGCCAGGCGACGGAGGAGGCGGGGCCCGGAGACAGAGGAGGCGGGGACCGCCAGCGACCATGAAGGAAGCGGACAACAGCAGATCGGGGCTGACAGGTAAGAGGTGTGCAGGGGTGTGACCAGCCCACCCGAGACCATGCAGAGCCCACCATAGAGTCTATGGTGGGCTCTGCAGGGTCACTCAGGTGGGCTGTTTGGAATCTCAGGTGAGCTCTGCAAGGGGCGTTACTAGAAATCACAGGGTCCCATACAAAATTTTGCTATGGGGCCCTGTGATTTCCACTTACGCCCCTGATCCCACACCTTTGTTAACATTCGGCTGCGGGGTGGGGAATGCCAGTACTGCAGCTGATTGGGTGGAGGTGCCCATGGCATGACATCATTGACCTTATATGGCTACAGGTCTATAATTGGTAAGTGATAATGACCTAATATGGCTATGCAGCCATATAAGGTAAATTATGTCCACACAAGCATCCCACCCCTTTGTTAACATTCAGCTGTGGGGCGGGGAATGCCAGTGCCGCAGCTGATTGGGTGGAAGCGCCCATGGAGCTCATCCCTAATCCACATCATCTCAATTCCAAGTCACCCCGATTCTCTCTAAAGAAGGAGCGACGGAGGAAAGGGTGGAACAGTACAAATCTGACCACTCAAATGTCCGTTGCTGCGACGAGACAAGAATTTGGTAATTTACCGCAGAAGGTATAACCCCCCCCCCCCCCCCCCCCCCGCCTCTTGTTTCTATCCCCCTCCCCCTCGTGTATGTTTAAGGACATAATAGGTTTGTGAAGTCTGATAGGGAAAGCAAATAATCTGATTCATACTTATCAACCACAAACACTGCTGAATAAGTTTACTTTTCTTATAATGATAAAGACGCCCGATAACAAACCGCGTCCAGCCAGCAGCTCGCACTTCCTCATCAAAGGTAATTAAACACTTTCTGTTGAACACGGTAACCAATCACATTCCAATATAGGGAAGATCTTGATTGGTTAAAGGCCGACTGCAGTCAAAACTTTATATCTTTGGAGCAGGCAAAGGTTAGAACTTCGGTGAGATGTCCCCAGTGAAGGGTTCTGTTCATTCTACAACCTACAAAGACATTTTAGACAATTGCGCTCTTCCATCCTTATGGTAACAGTTTGGTGACGACCCTTTTCTGTTCCACCATGACTGTCCCCTGTGTACAAAGCCAGCTCCATAAGGACATGGTTTGAGTTTGGTGTGGAGGAACCCAAGTGGGCTTCATAGATCCCCGACATCAACCCTACTGAACACCTATGGGATGGATTGGAATACCAATTGTGAGGCAGGTCGTCTCATCCAACATGGATTGATGAGCTCGGTGTGGAGGAACCTGAGTGGCCTTCGCAGAGCCATGACCTCAACCCTACTGAAGACCTCTGGGATTAATTGGAACGCCAACTATGAGCCGGGTCGTCTCATCCAACATGGTTTGATGAGTTTGGAGTGGAGGAAGGTGGGTGGCCTTCACAGATCCCTGACCTCAACCCTTCTGAAGACCTCTGGGATTAATTGCAACGCCAACTATGAGCCGGGTCGTCTCATCCAACATGGATTGAGGAGTTTGGAGTGGAGGAACGTGGGTGGCCTTCACAGATCCCTGACCTCAACCCTTCTGAAGACCTCTGGGATTAATTGCAACGCCAACTATGAGCCGGGTCGTCTCATCCAACATGGATTGAGGAGTTCGGTGTGGAGGAACCTGAGTGGCCTTCACAGAGCCATGACCTCAACCCTACTGAACCAGGGGGGTGGAATTCCTATCGCCCGACGCCCGGGACATGCAGTTTCGGGCGCCGGGCGAATAGTTTTTATGTACATTTAGCCCGTCTCCGGACAAGCAGAGCTGAATGTACATTGTGGAGCTGCCGCCTCTCTGATCAGACCACTTGTATCAATTTGAGCAGCGGCGATCATTTCAGCCCACAACCCCGCC
>NW_017307507.1:510466-513675 GCF_000935625.1 Nanorana parkeri
AGCAGCGGCGATCGTTTCTGCCCGCAACCCCGCCGTAGTTTTCGGGGTCCCCCGCTCTCCTTGCTCGGCCATGGAGCCCGTAGAGCAGACGAAGAACGTCTGCTCTACGGGCTCTCTGTGTGTTCTCTGAGACCGTGGCGCTGTAATCACAACGCCACCTGTCTTGGGTGTCAGGAACTACACAGAACTGCTGTTCTGTGTTGGAGGGCAGGTTCCATAAAGAGAACCTGTCACCTCCAAACTATCACATAAGGGATTTTAATCCCCTATGTGATAGGAAGAACATTAAGTGGAAAAAGTAAATAAATACAAATTTAAAGACAATTAAAAAAAAATAATAAAGTATATAAAGATTTAAAAAATTAAAATGTAAAAAATAAAAAGGAAACCCTGCTGCCCCCGCCATCTGCATGCAAATAAACGCATGCGTAGGACATTCTGCATGTGCTTTGAGATTGCAGGCGCCATTCCATGGTGGTAGCCAGAATTCTCTTACACACACACAATGTGCATTAAAGGGTAAGTTAATTTTCCCAGGTAATATGGAAAAATAAAAATTACCCGATGAAATCTGGCCCCGTCTCTCCCAAACCGCCACCCCCCTGGCTATACTTACCTTTCGGCGAACAATCCCTCCCCTCCGCCAGTATGGGTGTACTATCTGTCCCCCGTACCGCTGTCCAGCGCAGTCCTCCCCTATGCATTTTGAATTTCGCTCGCACATTGCAAGCACTCATTGGTCAACGTGGTCAGATGACTGCGCTGACCAGTGAGAAGCGCTATTTAGCACAGTCAAATTTTGATTAGGGGTGCACCGATACTAGTATCATTGCGATACCGAGTATTTGGGCGAGTACTCACCCAAACGCCCCGATACCTTCCCCGATATCGGAACTTACGGCCAGATTAAAATTTCCTCTGACTGGCAGTGCCGTAGGGGAACATGGAGCCGGCTTCCCCTGCAAACAGGAAGCCGTGCGGCAAGTAATGACCCGGCTCCTTGCTGATTGGCTGGAAAGCAGACTTCCTGGCCAATCAGTATCAAGCCAGTTTCCCGGCCAAGCACAGTCAAGCAGGCCAAACAACATGGAGCCGGCTTCCGTGGCAATCAGGAACCTGGGCGGGATGTCATTACCCGCTGCCCGGCTTCCTGATTACCAGGGAAGCCGGCTCCATGCCAGCGGAAGCACCGGTATTAGTATTCAGTGCGGGCGAGATTCGAAAGCAAAAAATCGCTACTCGTACTCGATACCGAAAAACCGGCATTGGTGCATCCTTAGTTTTGATTAAAACTATTTTTTGGTATTGGGACAAGTAGATTTGGCCCCCGCTTTAGCCCTTGGACAAGTAGTTTTTTAAAAAATTTCCGCACCCCTGTGAACACTTTTGGGATGAATTGTAACGCCAATTGTGAGCCAGATCTTCTCATCTAACATCTGTGCCCGACCTCACAAATGTTTTTTTGGCTGAATGGACATAACTTCCCACAGACATCCTCAATGGTCTAGTGAAAAGCCTTCCCAGAGGGTGGTTTTTATATGAAAGGGGGGGGCAGAACCAGCCTGTGTGGCCAGGGTTCCAGAGGGGCAGTGGAAGTCACGCGTCCCCTCCAGCCATGGAAGTCACACGTCTCCTCCATCCAAGGAAGTCACGCATCCCCTCCAGCCAGGGAAGTCACAAGTCTCCTCCAGCCATGGAAGTCACAAGTCTCCTCCAGCCATGGAAGTCACAAGACTCCTCCAGCCATGGAAGTCACACGTCCCCTCCAGCCATGGAAGTCACACGTCTCCTCTATCCAGGGAAGTCACAAGTCTCCTCCAGCCATGGAAGTCACAAGTCTCCTCCAGCCATGGAAGTCACAAGTCTCCTCCATCCAGGGAAGTCGCACGTCTCCTCCATCCAGGGAAGTCGCACGTCTCCTCCATCCAGGGAAGTCGCACGTCTCCTCCATCCAGGGAAGTCGCACGTCTCCTCCATCCAGGGAAGTCACACGTCTCCTCTATCCAGGGAAGTCACACGTCTCCTCTATCCAGGGAAGTCGCACGTCTCCTCCAGCCATGGAAGTCACATGTCTCCTCCATCCAGGGAAGTCACAAGACTCCACCCGTTTGCTTCTCCCTGGTTAGAATCTCATGGATCTTACCCCAATCTTGCAACTATTTCCTCCGTAACTTTTTCTTTTACAAAAAAACAGGGTTACGGATTGTTCATTTAAGCAATGCGGCGGAACTGGAACAGATTTAAAAAAAAAAAAATTCCGCCAGCATGGCTTTAAATGTAAAAGGTGTCAGAGAAACAGCAACGCCAGTAGATCTGTAGCACAAGCACGCTGTCAGAATTATCTACGTTCTGGTTACAGTGCTCGCTGGACCGTGGCCGCTGCGGATGAAGCCAGATGTAACTGGCCAAAGTCCAGGCCAGCCGCGCAGCCTTGGCCAGAGCGAGCGAAATCCCAGCAAACAGAAGCCTGGAGCAGTCATGGAGACGGTGCTGGCAGGGGACGTGGAGCCGCAATCAGCTGTTACACTTCAGGTACACGGGTTACACGGGCTACCGGCTCGGTGAAATGCCAGCAGATTACGATGCAGAGATTCATCTTCAAAACAGACTTTGTGTGCGGACGTGATATGCTAACGGAATAATCAGCAATGCAAAGAACAACTGAAGGGAACGGGTGTAACCAATCATCTAAAGCCCCGTTCACATTGAGCGATTTATCGCGCGGTAATTCCCGCGATATCGCGGCAAATTACAGCGCGATATTGCGCTCCAATGCATTCAATGGGTCGCGGGTCGCTACAGCAGGACCCTTTTTGGAGTGGATTTAGCTGCGATTCAAACTTGCTCAATGCAAGCTTGAACGCGATATCGCGCGGCAAATCTCGCGATGTCGCGCAATATGCAAATCTCGCGATGTCACGCAATATGCAAATCGCGCGACAAACGCGCGATTTGCATATCGCGCAGTGGGAACGGGGCTTAATGCAGGGGTAGCCAAACTGCGGCCCTCCAGCTGTGATGAAACTACAAGTCCCATTAGGCATTGCATGACTGACATCCACAGGCAAGGCCTACCGAGGCAAATGCATAATAGCATTGGCAGTTTCACCACAGCTGGAGGGCCGCAGTTTGGCTACCCCTGATCTAATGTGATGCAGAAAACGCCGCAGTTGTTCTAAAATCAGGACATTCTCTTGTGTGCCCCCCCC
>NW_017307507.1:513743-518984 GCF_000935625.1 Nanorana parkeri
GAATGCCATTAGCCAACCTCGCCACTAGATGGCGCCCATGAGCATAGGAGATTCCAATGATTCTCGGCTCCATCTAGTGGAGGGAATGACGTGTGCACCGGAGGATATAAATCATCCACCCAGAGGCGTAGCTAGAACCTTCAGGGCCCCGGTGCAAGAAACCCCCCCCACCAGCCTCCCACCGCCATGGCACAGCATGGTTAACAGGAAGGCTGCTGAGGTCCCCAGCAAGCGCGGGACCTCAGGCAACCGCTTGTTTAAAATTCTAGTGCCGGTGTTCTGTCAAGAACGCCAAACCAGTATCTGCGCTTACGTACAGACGAGATTAACGAGGAAAGCGGCATTTATTTACAAAGTATTGGTTTGTAATGGTTAATTGTGACCGTTAATAATATGCCGTCCATGGCAGCAAATGAGCCCCCCAACTTTAACCTTGCCCCCCCCCAACCTAGCTCCGTCCACACAGCCGCATCATTCATTTGTGGCAGAGAGACTTGCAGATCTCAGAGTACAAGTAAGGTGGCCTCACCGCACTTGCAGTCAATTGGTACATTCCTCCAGCTCTGTAACAGAAGGTCCGTACCTTGGTCCAGACCTGAGACTAGAGGAAGGGTCTGCGGGAGCCTATGCACGGCATCAGTTCATATACTGACAAGGCATATGCTGATAAGAGGAGAGAGCAGAGTGACTGAGAGATGAGCTCATCAGTGTGCTGCTTCTCCTTTCACTGTCCATTCCCAGGCTGGGGGCGGGTCCATGACAGCCTGGGCTCAGAGGAAGAGGTTTGAGTGTATGTTTGTGTGTTTCCATTGGGCAGGCTTAAAATCCGTACACGCAGCCATTGTTTTATGTGCACAGACCGGCTCCCCTCTATACAAGCTTATATATTTCTTCATCTCAAGGTCAGCAGAGCCGCTCCATTCCCGCCGCTGTTCCCTATTAATCACCATCTATAAGGGAGGAAGCTGTTTGTAATTCAGTGTGAGCAGGGCGGGCGAGGGCGAGATTAATTCAACCTTCTGCTTGCAGGTCCCCGGGACGAGCGCGGCAAACCTGCGTCATCAAGAATGAAAGGTACGTCTCAGATTGCAGGATCTCAGCGCAGCTCCAGAGACGTCTCACTTCCCGGGCGACATTCGCACCTTTGCGCTCCGGTGCTCAGAGTTTAAAATGTTCACGTGGATTCCAGTAAAAATGCGCATTCCATAGGGATCAATATGAACGTCTGACAATCAGAGAGCTGTGAATGTGACGGTCACAACATTTAAATCTGACCTCCAGTCTTACCGGAAACTCTCCTGGACTGAAATGGCTTCTTCTGATGTCACTGCACCCTGCGAGCTCCTCACAATGTGCATCAGAAGCTGCAGCAAGTCAGATAGAGCCCGCCTCATTTCCTGAGCTGAGTTCCCGGGTCTGTACACCTGCTGTGCCCATTATGAGGAGCTCCCACCATTCCTGTGCTGAGTTCCTGGGTCTGTACACCCGCTGTGCCCATTATGAGGGGCCCCCACCATCCCTGTGCTGAGTTCCCGGGTCTGTACCCCTGCTGTGCCCATTATGAGGAGCTCCCACCATCCCTGTGCTGAGTTTCTGGGTCTGTACACCCGCTGTGCCCATTATGAGGGGCTCCCATCATCCCTGTGCTGAGTTCCCGGTTCTGTGCACCTGCTGTGCTCATTATGAGGGGCTACCACCATCCCTGTGCTGAGTTCCCGGGTCTGTACCCCTGCTGTGCCCATTATGAGGGGCTACCACCATCCCTGTGCTGAGTTCCCGGGTCTGTACACCTGCTGTGCCCATTATGAGGGGTTCCCACCATCCCTGTGCTGAGTTCCCGGGTCTGCACACCCGCTGTGCCCATTATGAGGGGTTCCCACCATCCCTGTGCTGAGTTCCCGGGTCTGTACACCCGCTGTGCCCATTATGAGGGGCTCCCACTATCCCTTCTGGATTTTAGATTTATTTTATAAGATGGAGAACATAACAGGAGGAGCGGGAACACACAATGGTGGACAGGAGCAGAGCCAGGAATTATGGGTCGGGGGACCCTCTATATATATATATATATATGATGACTCCGGACTATTCCTATAATAACAGTTTCCCTTTGGGGTGAACTGACACTTTAATCTCATAGATAGTAGATTGTTGGGAGAAAAGTCATAATGGAGCCTGACTCCTCCCTCTGGTTCTGAAATGGATGTGGGCGGAGCTGGGAACCTGGGTGCCGACACCTCACCACTGGGACCGCTATATTGGATGAAGAGCTCACCAACAATCAGGAACAAGGATTGGTCATGGTGGGGTGTAGCGCGGGACCCCCCGGTATAGGTGAGCGATCTTTTCTCCACCAATGAACGAGGTTTCTTCTCAGGAGGGAATCATTTCCCAGGCAGTGTGTGTAATGTATCCACGCATCACTCTCCCCGGAGGTGGAGGCGCGGCATGAAAGCTCCATTCAGGAAGCAGAGAGGTTTGAGGCGGACTCCAGAAAACATACAAGTTATTCCTGTCTCAAAGAACGCTTTGTAACGCTCAGAAAACCCCCGCCACAAGTTTCCATGTTTACCCTGAGAGCTCGCAGCGGGCGGGGCAACCGGCAGCTACCAAACTGTGGAACTACAAAGACCAGCAAGACCCGCTGAGCTACAAGGACCAGCAAGACCCACTGAACTACAAGGACCAGCAAGACCCGCTGAGCTACAAAGACCAGCAAGAGCCGCTGAACTACAAAGACCAGCAAGATCCGCTGAACTACAAGGACCAGCAAGAGCCGCTGAACTACAAAGACCAGCAAGACCCACTGAACTACAAGGACCATCAAGAGCCGCTGAACTACAAAGACCAGCAAGAGCCGCTGAACTACAAAGACCAGCAAGAGCCGCTGAACTACAAGGACCAGCAAGAATCAGCATGCCTTGAGCCCACCATTGAGACTCGATGAATTAGGGCCAGAGAAGGTTGCCATGACAGCAACCAATCAGATCGCAGCCATTATCTTGCCACTGTTCCGCATGCTGGTTCTAGGACAATGGCTCAGCCAATAGCATCACCACTCCAAGATTGGTATGCGACACATGAGTCAGGAAATAGCTGCTTCCATCGGAGCTTAATCACACAAGTGATCAGCTCTGTGCACATTCCCTTGAAAGCGGGTCCTTCACGTGACATTTTCATTGCTGGTAAGCAAACCATTTTAACTCTTCGTTGGCACGCTTTCTTCATTGGCATGGCAGAGTTCTCCATGACAGCCAGGCAACTACTCTCAGGATACGTCAGCGATGAAGCTTCCTGTCCTCAGTGCAGGATCCACGTCAGATGAACACCGTGACATTGTTACTTCTTCTACCACGGATACAATTCACCAACACTTCCCATCATGGTGTCAACGTACACCCATCTCATGTCCCCTGTGCCCAGTGTCACCGTACACCCATCTCATGTCCCCTGTATACAGTGTCACCGTACACCCATCTCATGTCCCCTGTGCTCAGTGTCACCGTACACCCATCTCCTGTCCCCTGTGCTCAGTGTCACCGTACACCCGTCTCATGTCCCCCGTGCTCAGTGTCCCCTGTATACAGTGTCACCGTACACCCATCTCATGTCCCCTGTATACAGTGACACCACACACCTATATACTGTCCCCTGTATACCGTGACACCACACACATATATACTGTCCCCTGTATACAGTGACACCACACACATATATACTGTCCCCTGTATACAGTGTCACCACACACCTATATACTGCCCCCTGTATACAGTGACACCACACACCTATATACTGTCCCCTGTGCACGGTGTCAGGTGTCTGCTGATCACCTGCTGCTCCTCCACCTGTCCTAGGTGTGTCTGCGCATGCGCACCGCTCCTCCAGCTCTCCCCTCTGCTGACCCTCTTGTAGCTCAGACAGGAAACTTGAGGGAAATGGTTGTACAAGTTGTAGGGATCGCAGTGTCCTCACTCACCTGAGCCCAGCCAGGTGCAGATCAGCAGCAGCTGGTACAGAGCAGCCATATGTGCACGGGTGATATGTGGCCTCCAGGTGCTCAGCGTCCCCCTCTCACATACTCCATGCAGAGCTCAGTGATCTCCTCCAGCAGCCTGTCCTCAGCTTCATCACAGCCCAACCGTCCGAGTGAAACTTCGTCCAGAAACCAGCTGCCCCTCCCCCCTCCAGTGCCTGGCAGGGGTGATTGTGCCCCTCCCTGCAGTGCAGGCACCTCCTCCGCCCTGTGTGCTCATCCAACCTGTTCTGACATTGTGCACAGAGCCAGCGAAGCTCCATTCACAAAGGGCAGGCTGGAATGTGCAGGCCACAACAGGTGATCACCTCCCAGGGACTGTGTGGTGCTGGGACAGGTAGACGCTGCCAGGTGTGCGTCACCGAGCGCCACATTCCACCGCATACCTGGATACGTTGGTGGGATGGACTTTAGAGCTTCTCTAAATATAAAGATCTTCAGTGCAAACAATTTCCTTCAGTTTTGGATGGAGTAGGAAATGGTCAGACACCCTTTCTGGTTTATTTGCTGTATGTGTCCCCCTGTGAGGAATTTCCCTTCACTTCCTTTTCCCAGGGACACAACAGGAAGTTAGAGGAAATCTCTACAAAGTGAAGGAATCCCCTCGTGGTTGTCACCAGAACAGGTGTCCCCATTGGAAGGTCTAAAATGTTGGCTTTCCCATAACTTTCAGTCCCGGTGACAACTATTACCATGGTAATTATTGGGGGCGAATCTCACCGACGGAGACACTGCGATAAAAACATAGCAGGGGTTCTAACCCTTCCACATTCTATCCAACAATTTAAAAAAAAGGGTTTTGGCTTTGGATAAATTTTAACAGAACAGGTCAATAAGAAGGAAGTCAGATAATTGTACTAGGACTGGCCAATGGTCCGTGAATTGGACTTTCAAGGGACAAGGTGAAAATCTGGAACCCTTTCTACGCGCCTCCACCCTCCGTTGTGGTCAGTCAAAGTGTTCCTTTCGCCAAGAGACCTCATGAGAAGATGGGATGGTCCATGAACAAGGACCACCGGGAGCCGGAGAGTACTTAGCTCAGTTGGGTCAGGACTAACACTCATTTTTCAGGTGGTGAGAATTGTCTTTACCCGCTGGAGCTCCACCTGGAAAATCACTGTGAGCCCTGACCCAAATCAAGGTACGTGCGCAAATCTTCCCCTCCTCTCTCCATAGACCACCACGTACTGTACTTCTCCTCTCTCCAT
>NW_017307508.1:0-466 GCF_000935625.1 Nanorana parkeri
AATATCTAACCAACATCTATCCAACAGGGTGTATATTAAACGGTAGTGTATGAGCATTAGTTAAAAGAAAATAAATAAATATAAATAGATAGAAAAGTAGTACTAATACATTGCTAAAGGTGTTAAAGACTAACCCAACTTAACCGCAGGCGCTAGTGCAACTAAAATTAAATAAAATTTATCTAATCCCAGTAAACTTCAGTAACCTTACCACAGGGTGCAAAGCTAAAATAACTATAAACATCACCGTTAACCACATTCAACGTTAACCACATTCAACCGCAGGGGGAAAGCATAATTTAACCCAGGACGGCAGTATAATTATACAGAGGTCGGTAGTATAATTCAGTATAATTTATTATAATTTATATCCAAATCTAATTTAAATTATTTAATTTGACTAAAGTTAGTGAACGGACCACTCTTGATTTACTAAACCCTAGATAATAAAGTTACAGTTAGAATA
>NW_017307508.1:2021-2437 GCF_000935625.1 Nanorana parkeri
TAGTGGGGGAAATCGAATGGGAAAATGTATTTCAAAATCTATCCTCGGACCAAAAGTGGGAATATTTTAAAAACACGTTACATATTGCAATTGCCAAATGTATACCATTGGGTAATAAAAGTAAAAGATCAAAAACAAAACCTGTATGGCTGAATAAAACTGTAAAGCATCACATAAAGGAAAAGCGAATGGCTTTCATAAAATATAAGATAGAGGGGACGGCATTGGCGTTCCACAACTATAAAGAAAGCAATAAAAGATGCAAACTAGCAATACGGACGGCTAAAATAGAGTGTGAAAGACATATTGCCATAGACAGTAAAAAAAAAAACACAAAATTTTACCAATATATAAATAGTAAAAAGGGGAGAAAAAAGCAGATAGGCCCAATTAAGGACGAAAGAGGGAATTTAGTC
>NW_017307508.1:2471-19049 GCF_000935625.1 Nanorana parkeri
CCCCCCTATATATTGTTCCTAGAGTCGCCACTGCTCATAGAGTCTCTATATAACCTCAAACCCTAGTGTGTTTCACCATTTTGGCTTACTCATAGAGTATCATAGAGTCTCCATATACCCTCAACCTCTATTGCGTTTCACCAGGCAGGATTACTCATATAGTCTGCATATACTGTATCCTCAACCTCTAATGTGTTTCACCATTCCGGCTAACATATAGGGGTTGATTTACTAACCTTATAAACACACCACGAACATGTATACACCTCTGTAGTGTGTTCCCTCCCAGCATGATCTATGGGTGGAACCTAAACACCTTTGTAGTGTGTACACACCCAGCAGGAGTGTTGTGCAAAGCCAAACATGAATTGCAAGGTGATGTTGTGTAAATTAGCTCTATGTTGTGTTGCTTGCGTTGATGAATGCAGGAATGTAAATGCATGAGCTAACCATTTTTGTCTAAACTGTGAAGCAGCATTATATATGCATCATGTGCATGATTTTTCCATATATGGCATTAGTGGAAATATGCTTTTAGAGACTTTTTGGTTGATAAATACGTTTTGCTGTGTAAAAATCACACGCACCTAGTGCGTGCGTCTGCTTAGGTTAGTAAATCACCCCCATAGTCTCATAAAGTTTCCATATATCCTCAACCTCTAACACACTTCTCCATTTTGGCTTACTCATAGAGTCTCGATGAGTAAGCCGAAATGGTGAAACGTGTTATGGTTGAGGCTATATGGAGAGGAATGAACAAGTGTGCATTTGCTCCGTACATAAAGATATTATCTTCGGTGAAGACCTGTGGAGTGTGGCATTCTTTAAATTGTATTGCTAAAGCGACAGTGCAATTATTAAACAAAAGAAACAAAATCGGACTGACTCCCAAGTGTAGGCAGTCCAAGGGTTAACTAAAGATTAGGACAAACCAGAATAATTGAAAAAATGAAAAAACTTTTATTCTTCTAAATAGTGAAAAGTGAATACAGCCAACATCTTGCTGTCAACTAATTAAAAACCAATGACATGACAGAACTGACTGTTATTAGAATAACAATTGGTGGAATATATTGACCCTCTGTATTCTATGCACATAGGTATCCGGACAGTAGGAGACAGCTTTCAGTTTTGGGTCTAATACACTTCAGGTTCAGCCAAAAGTGATTGATCTTTAATTCGCTGTATATCACATTAGTTTAGGACTGAATAGTACATCCCACAGTTCAATTACCCGGATATAAATTGGGCTAATGGAACCTCAAGTTCAAGCAAGGAGGGCCTATTTTTGAACATGTTGAGAGACAACTTCATGGACCAGATGGTGGAGGTCCCAACTAGAAAAAATGCCATCCTAGATTTAATCATTACTAATAATGCGGAGTTAATTGAGGATATTGTTGACTGATCGTGATTGATTGTTTTGGTGAACGATGTTAAGTGAGTCTTCCCCTTAATAGTAGGTACAGGGGGGTATTTTTCTAAGTGGACATTAAGGAAATCCACTGCTTCGTATAGAGAAAATGGCTACTCACATTTCATAGTGGTCAATTCACCAGTATCCGTTTTCAGATCATTTCCAGTAGTCGCGTTATTCAGGCTTTGAAACGATGTCCAAGATCTCCCTCCGATTGACAATCTGTATAAATAATCCACCGGGTAGCTCGAGTGCCATTAGAATTTAGATTGAAGAGTGTAAATGCAAACACTGGTGCTGCTGAAGGGAGTCCATTGGCACTCGAGCTACCCTGTGGATTATTTATACAGATTGTCAATCGGAGGGAGATCTTGGACATCGTTTCAAAGCCTAAACCACGCGACTACTGGAAATGATCTGAAACGGATACCGGTGAACTGACCACTATGAAATGTGAGTAGGACTGTCGTTTACTGACACGGTAGATAAACAATCCATTATTGTCTTGACAGTGCAATTATTGCCTGCACCTGGGATACAATCATGGTGGGAAGCCGGATTTGGAATGTGAGCGGTGTTTGCTGTGGATGACATCACTGAAAGGAACTTCCATCCTAAAATTCAAGCCTCTAAAGTTGCCCATACACCTGCCGATTATCGTACGGTAATCGCGGGTGATCCCGCAATCGTACGATAATCGGCAGGTGTATGGGCAGCGCGCGACCGCTTCTACTGTAAGGTCGCACGACATTCGTCTTCCGAGCACGTTTGAAAACCTGCCGAAAATTGTCTGAAATCGTCCGAAAAGCGCACACTGCCCGCTCAGCACTGCAATCATCGGTTGCCCTCCCCTCAGCGGGGAGGGCTTGCGATGATCACAAGTACGATCTGCCTGTCCAAGATGGGCAGATCGTACGAACTTTTAATGACCTTACAACCATCGCACAACAAAAGTCGTGCGATGGTTTGTAAGGTGTATGGCCAGCTTTAGACATGAGTAAAACAAGTGTTTGGGATCATCACAGAAACAGAGACACCACACCCCTGAATTCAATCATATATATCAATTCAAACATTCACTACTGCCTTGATTTTAAGATGAGTGTGACATGTTGTCTTTTATATATTTGTTAATCATGAATTAATCTTATTAAAAATGAGTTTTACTATATAGATGACTTACGTGATATTATGCTTAGTTATATCCCTTTGCATTACCCATTTGTCACCTTGAAAGCCCCATTTACTTTTAGTTGATATATACACTTAGACATGAGAAAAATACAAGTCACTCGAGCCGTTGTGCATAATACACCTCTACAATCAATACATGTATAGCAGGATTTTCCCCAGTCCTTTCATTACTTTTCATGTATTCATCCCAGCAAGGCTGCTGACATGGTTTTCTGTTAACATTCCAGTCAACTTTCCACTTTAATGTCCTCAGGTGGGCTTACAGAATTAGAAATGAATGAGGACCTGCTGACACCAGTAAATGTAACCACAAGAGAATGAGATTTCTGCTTCTGTTTTCTTCTCTTCTTTCTCCTTTATCTTCATTCTTTTCATGCACCTGCCTGAAGGCGATGAGGGAATAGGAATTGGCGTTAACAAAGCAGGGGGCTCAGACTTTTTCAGCGCTCTTGCTAAATGCCCAGTATGTCAATCTGGTACTGTTCAAAAGAGACATTTTATTTTTGTCTATGTAAAAAACAAAAAAAGAGGAAAAAAAAGTTTCACACATTCCTATTCCTCCTCTAACAAAATACCTACGGTACGCATATTAGTTTCAAGGGAAAATGGCTAACAGCAGAAAAGCAGCTTTCTATTGTATGACATGCATACCATTTTTATTAATTGAGCCCGTCTCCTCCATTACATTATGGTTTTTAACAGCGCAGCCCATGTAGGAGCAGAGAAGGGAGGGCTGCAGTGTTATGTTAGTGAAGAGGATTCACTGCTTAATCCCTTAGGGACACAGCTTCAGAAAATGTTTGTTTAACCATAATTTTCATCTTCCTCATTCATTGCACCTACACACATTATATACCTTTTTTTTTTTTTAAGAACAAAATTGGCTTTAATTTGATGTGCCATATGCATATAGAAATTCTTATTTTTTTTTAATTCAAAAAAATGCAAAATAAAAATGACAAATAAATATATATTGAAATATAAATACACCGTTTTTGCAATAATAATGTATACATAATTAGGGTAGCTAACAGAACGTAATTCATAATAAATTATTTTAATTGTCCTGATTTATATGGTATATCATATGTCTAGAATTTCAGTTTATTTTGAGTTATGTGAATACAGAGATTTTGCGCTGTGGTAAAAATCTAATATAATGTATATAAGCTGCTGTGCTAGGTGTATAACAACACTTTCAATGAACAATATAAAGTGCACTGCGCTATGAAGTAATTGTATGACCAAATAGCTTAGTAAATGGTCTAGTGCCTCACTGTGTGAAAAAATAAATAAATCAATACAAATTACAATACAAAATAGATAACGGCATCAACGTCCATTTGACATGAATAACAGCATAGTAGTCTCCCCTCTGTGACAAATAGTTCTCCACCACCACTTAGATAAGGGTAATTGTGTCCATCTTTATTATTATTATTATTATTATACAGGATTTATATAGCGCCAACAGTTTGCGCAGCACTTTAAATAAGTGACAACGAAGAATTATATTCCTCTTTCTGTAATGAATCCTCAATGGTCTACTCAAATGAGTGCCGCATGTGATCGTGCTTATCCCTCTGTGCTCACCCCAAAACACTCACCAGATTCCTGTGACATGCTATATGACTCTCTGGAAACATAGTGTCACGGGAATCTGGTGAGTGTTTTCGGGAGAGCACAGAGGAATAAGCACAATCACAAGGGGCACTCATTTGAGTAGACCATTGAGTGTTGGAGGATTCATTACAGAAAGAGGAATATCACTATTCGTTGTCACTTATTTAAAGATGGACATGATTGCACTTATCTAAGTGGTGGTGGAGAACTATTTGTCACAGAAGGAAGACTACTATGCTGTTATTCCCGTCAAATGGACATTGATGCCGTTATCTATTTTGTATTGTGATTTGTATTGATTTATATGATTGATTTATTCATTTTTTCACACAGAGAGGCACTAGACCATTTACTGAGTGTTTTGGTCATACATTCACTTCATAGCGCAATGCACTTTATATTGTGTATTTTGCGAGTTATAGATCACAAAATACAAGGAGTGAGATACAATTTAATGTGGATCAATTTTAGAATGTGGTTTGTTTGTCTCCTATCTTTAATAGCCATCTCGGCACTATATTTTATATTTTTTTTATTAAACATATTTTTTTTATATCTTGACTTTTTTAAAAAGGGGACTTTTTTTATAAATACATGAGCTTTTGATACTAAGTATTCTGAGGAGACACTATATTCTCCTCAGAGATACTTTGTATCACTTTTGTAATACACTGAAGCGGCTTGCAGCCCCACAACACACTTATACCCATCCGATCCGCTGAGCCGGCTGGCTCTTAGACAGTCCTTAAGCCTCGCTCCCTGTCCACTGCAGCGGTCTAAGGATCCTCAAGGCATCATGCCCAATACAGTGTGTATTGGCTTTGAGGGCACAGAGATATACCATCCCTGCAGCATCGGAGGGGAGCAGCTGGAGGGAGAGCTCTGTGAGACAACGGTGGGCTTGGAGGATCAGGTGAGTTTTAACCCTTTTAACTAAGCAGTTAACTCTTGTAGTTGTTGTTTAAACATATTAAAGTTCTTTTTTTTTCATACACTTTTTCATACATCTGGTGTTCCATTGCTCTTTTTATGAAAGTGAAAATTGTATGTTTGATTTGGTGGTTCTAGGTTGTAATGTGAAAGTCAGTTGAATAGATTCTGAAAATTTTTATGTCCCGGGAATATACAGCTAGCTGAATCAGAGGAATGCATGGGTTAAACCAGTGTAGTGTGTGTGGAAGTCAGCTGAGGGGAAGGAGGGGATCTCACATGGTTCATCTACATATCAGGAAGTCTGGGTGCTACAGTCAAGGCTGTGCAGGCTGCTTGATTCCAATTGTGTTGACATTTACTTTTCCCTGTTTCAGAATCAGAAAGCTAACAGCAAAACAGTATGGTTAAAGAAAAGATTACTGGACTAACTGTGACTGATGTCCGCTTTCCTACATCTCTGGGCCACCACGGCTCTGATGCCATGGTAAGATCAACCAACCGTTTGCACTTTAAATGATTTACTCCAGCTACGTCCCTGACACTTCTTCATCTTCCTTTGTATATGACACTTTGGTTTTGCTGTGGTAGCAACTAAACAACGTATCCAGTCAGTTAAACTACAGATAAACATTACTGTATATGTGTAAGTAAATGACTAACAAGTTACACTGCATCAACAAATTTGTAAAACTGAATATTCTGCTGATACCTCCAGATTTCTGGATACCTCTAACTGGTACACTTAAGGAATTACAGGACAGTACTTGTGCTGTCATTATTAGGAACAACCTGTGTGCACAAATGTACATCTGTACCTTCTAGATCAGGAATGGACAACTCCGGCTCTCCAGCTGTGCTTTAACTAGAAATCCCATAATCCCTATCCAATCCTATTGCCTCTGAGAGTCATGCCTGTAGCTGTCAGAGTCTTGCAATGCCCCATGGGACTTGTAGTTCCACAAAAGCTGGAGAGCCAGAGTTGCCCATCCATGTTCTAGATTGTATCCTGTAACCGTACATGCAATTATATCAGCAAATTCCAACTTTTGGATGTTCCATTGCCTGCTCAGAAAAATTACATTTTTCAAAATGTACTACTTAAAGGATGTCTATGATCAAAAACTAAAACTAAATATGTATCTTTACATTGGATTTCTATATGTTCTATCCCACTCCTAATAACCATATCAATCTAATAAGTTTATAAACTTCTTGAAGATGCTCATAGCATGTACTTCCCTACAACTCATTTACCATTATCATTGCTTGCTGGAAGCAATGCATTATGATCTATGTAGTCTTGGGAAGTCGAGATTGCATCACATGAAGCAGCAGGGAAAGAGATGTAAAGCACACTGGGAATCCAGTTTAAAGGTAAAATCCTCCTTAAAAAAAAATTAAAATGAGATGAATGGACTACAGGTGTTCTGATGTTACTACACTTATATTCCAGTAAAAAATGACAAGTCCCTCTGACATTGTGGCTGATGAAACTTGTAGTTTATCTATTCACAGATCCGGTCAAAGGATCTGTGAATGAATGATGTAGATGAGAAGGCTACAGAGAGATTGGTGTTCTTACCTTTCTGCACTTGATCACGGATCGTTTTACTCATAAGGCCTAGATGTTCCACTTGTTTGGATATGGTGAAAGAAAAATCCCCCATATTATACACATCTATATCCGGTTTTACTAAGTTAATTTTAGAAATGCAATAAAACATTCAATGACTGGCACTTTATCTTTAGCAGTAGGGTGTTGTATTGTGTTCGCCATCAACAAAAGCATGCTAATGGTAAATGAGTTATGAGTAAAATGATAGTTTTATAACAGCACACATTCAAGATAGCTTAGGCCCAGGGCCATCCCTGTAATGAGGCAGCCTGAGGCTGTTGCCTGAGCTGGCAGCTCTTTGGGTCACATGGGGGGTTGGCAGACAGAGCATTTCTGGCCAGACCGTCCCAGTTTGCTAAGAGCCGGCTGGGTAGGTGTGTAAGAGCCATACACATCTCCCCTCCCAGCTATTATTAACCTGGGATGCTCTGGCTGGTGCCCTGCCCAGCTCATGGCAACCAGTGATGTCAGTGAGCTGTGTGGGATGCCAGCCAGAGCTGGGCAGTGCACCACCAACAGCCCATCCACAACACCCGCAACCTACCTGGAGTTGTAAAATAGAGTGCTCCAATTATCAGGACTCCATGGCATCCTAGAAGATGATTGCAGCATAGGCAGGCATTAAGAAACATAAGCACAGGTACAATTGAACATTATATTTTCCTGAATAAAAACGTACAATAGCCTTGATATCCAAGGTTGGGCTGGTAGTAAAAGCAGGTAAGGTATGTTAATCACCCCAGCCTACATCTGTATCCTTTAATCAAAGCCTGTTGCAGCTATGATGCTTACATTTTGGTCCTCCTCTCAGCTCATTACCAATGCTGTGTCCAAGGATAAAAAATGTGACGGGCTCAGTTTAGTTTGTGTTTTTATTAAAAGTTGAATACAGAAGGATGAAAAGCCTACTGGAGCTCAGTTCTTGTGGCAAACATCAAAATGTTCAGATTGCCAGCCTGAGCTAGCAAATGTCCCCTTACCGTCATATGAACTAACATGAACCTCAACATCATAGAAAGATGGGCTTATGGTATTTTCTTGGATTCCTCCAAAATTCCACAACTAAGTTATAGTCTGTAAATATCTTCAGAACATAGTTTAAAATGATGTTTGCTTAAACTAACTTTGTCCTTTACAGTGAATAAACTTTGTGCAGGCCTGATACTGAACATTGACTGTCCCTTAAGTAATCATTCACTGTCCCTGCCAGGAAAATATCAGTTCTCTTGTGAAGTGAACCATTAAAGCCATAGCTACATTCTTTCTGTTAAAATATAAAAATTAAATAGCCTGTGTTATATGCAAATAGTTTCAGCAGCAAACACAACAATGTTGGACATTGTAGAGAGTTAAAGAAGTGCTATGCTACAAAAAACAAGTGATGCCCATTTAAAGTGTATTTCCACTTGTGCCATCAAAATTGAGAAACAATACTATACACGAAAGTATTGACTTTATCTTGCAATATTTTTTTATTGTATTTACAACAAATAACAGCAATGTCATTTCCATTAGCGTACAGAGATAACAAAACAAATGTATGTTTTATTCTGCCCAGATTTCTCCTTTAACGTAGCAAAGAAAATGATAATAGAAATCATTGATATGCATTTTCCTTTTTAACATCAACACAGCACACAGACCCTGACTACTCTGCAGCATATGTCACCCTAGAAACAGACGCTTTGGATGGTATAAAGGGATGTGGCTTAACCTTTACTCTGGGCAGAGGAACAGAAGTCGGTAAGCTATTATTTTCTTTTCAGTGGCAATGTTGAACTTCCCCATTTGCTTTCAAGAATAACAGACTAGGGAAGTATAATGGCGAGCATGTCTGGATGTGTTCACTTTTCAGCCTAAAAAGTGGCTTTTCGTAAATTAGAGGGAACCAAGTGATTGAAAACAATGTCACCTACACAAAGGCACTTATTGTGCCTGCTTTGAAGGACAACTTCAGCCAAAGTTTTTTATTGCTACTTACACATCCTTTTTTTCCCAGGTTATCTTTCTCAAGACTACTAAAAAGACAGTTTGTATTGCTTTTTGCATGCCAAGGGGACATGAGTTAAGGGAAATCTTCTCATATGCACATAGGCACATATGCAGCAATTCAGGTTGACTTGAATTTAAAAACCGCCAAAATCATTACCCCCTCAATTGCAAGATGACAAAAGTGACATCCGTTCACTACTGCTCCAATCAGCAGGAGATCTGTGTGAAAGGGGCGCAAGTGAAAGGGTGAAAGGTTCTAACATTTTAACATGCAATCGAAAGCAAAAAAAATGTTTAGCTAAATATGAACTTTAGTGTTACAGTGTAATAAGGAGTTTACTCCTCGTGTTGCAATCCTAAATAGCTGTGTAGCATTCAGACACTCAGTTTGGAGAAGTCATGCTGCTTCTACGTAGCTGATTGGCTGCCCTCTGCAGAAATGTTTAATTTTAAAATAAAAACCTTTTATATCCACAAGTTTTCCCATGGCTGATTACATAACAATTGTGGCATTAAATTAAACTCTGGTATTGATTTCTGCATTGTCTCAGCATTCTCTGACTCATGTAAGGGCGCGTTCACACTAGAACACACGCACTAGTGTTTGTTCCATTGACGTGTTTCAGATGTGTTCTGTAGCGTCTTGAAAGGAATCTGGTACTTGAACAAATATGGAGGCTGCCATCGCTAATCTCCTTCCAAGATTATTAATTGCCAGCCTGTCCCTAACTTCAGTAATTTGTTACTGAGTAAGAACTAGCAAACAGACTAGGAAATGAAGTGTGAAATCAGAACTCCTGACCTACCTGTTCCAGGTCCATACCTTAATATATTAATACCACTGGATCAGCATGAATAAATTGTCACTTGTAGCCACATACATTATTAATATGTTTGCAGCGCAACATCAAATCTTTTTATATTATTCTTGTATATGACTAAGTGTACATAATACTGTATTTGTTTTACTTTGCATATATGTTAAACCCTCATTTAGCATGAGTGATTGCTTGAGGTGCATGTTTCTTGGGGCTGTACGAGGTGGTATCTTATGTGCTTTCCAGATATATTCCATGAAGCTACTTGTGCACCAGTTGTCAGTATTTTCTTACAGGCTAGTGAAAATTGCCTTTTGTTTGACAACAAAAAAATTCTATCACAGCTATTATATTTTTAGGATAAATAACATTATACATTGTGTGGCCACGAAATGCAGCTAAACATATGTAACTTATATATAATAAATACATCTCACACACAGTATTTCGTCATTTAGCCAATTACATTTTAATATAACAGTGGGTTTTTTTTACCAGCCCCCCTATCTACTAATACTATTCTGTAGGATTGACACAGTCAGTGATTATACAAAATCTTTCATGTTCTCCATAAACATCAGTTTTCAGTTTAACAGATTCTATCTATAGGAAGCATGACAGCTGCAATACAACTGCAACGTATAGAGGTTTCATTGTATTAACAAACAAACAAACAACAGTTTATTTCATAACAACATCCAGATACCATTAAGTAAATAAGTAAAAAATTCTATACTGTTTTGCAGTGGTGTGTGCTGTGAAAGCCCTTTCGAGACATGTGGTGGGAAGAGCTCTTGAAGACATTGTCAGCAATTTCAGAGGGTTCTACAGGGAGCTAAGCAGTGATGGGCAACTGCGATGGGTATGGTGAAGTTTTTCCAGCTTTACTCTGTCTTCCCAGTTTAAAATATTCAGAAAATGACATTGTCTGAAAAATCATACATATTGTAAGAATAAGCAGTGGCTAATATAAGTCTATGCTTCTGAAAGCTGAACTTCAGGCAGTCAGCTAAATACATAAATGTGAACTGTGCTGCCAGCCTAAGAATTTGTAGGTCTACTCAAAATGAACAATTTGACATTTTTCTTCTTCAATATTTTTATTGGTGAAAAGTAACAGAAACAGTAAATTGAAGTTCAAAACAATGTATCAGTCACTGTTAGGATTGTCAGATACTGATCATGATCAATGACATTAAAAGAGAATTCAACCATAGGTCAACATGTTATAGGTAGGTATTACCAAAACAGCAACCATAAAGTGTTTACAAACTTTCAATATAATAGCCGCTGACTTGGAAGAGGAAAAGGGGAAAAAGACTATAAAAGAAGGGGGAAAAGAATTTGAAAGAAAGCAGGAAAGCAAGGACAAACGAAAGAGAACTAGGGGAGAAAAACCGTGTGCTACTGCGGTCTTGCAAATAACTATGGGAATAGGACATCAGTGTCGAACCCAGGTGGTAAAAAGTGTTCAGTCCAGGGATAACAGATGGAGTAGAATTTGTCCATAGGATCCACCATCCTTGTCTCCACCTCTTCAGGGCATGGTCTGTGTGATACTATCAAGTAAATCTAAAGCCAAAAGTTTTTTTATATAGAGTAGGGAAGGGAGAGGTAGAGTAAGAAGAGAATCGCTGTGCAAGTTTAAGTAAATCTAAAGCCCAAACTTTCTTTTTCATTTTGGATAGAGTAAGAAAGGTTGTCTGGGTTCTTTCAGGTTCTTTTTCACTGTCTGTGTCCTGTTGGGCAGAGATCTATTCACTTCCTGTCCTGGAGATGCAACAGGAAGTAGGAGAAAATCATTAAAAAGTGAGAGTAATTCCCCTCTTTGTTGTCACTGGGACAGGTGTCCTACTGGCAGATTTACCTTCACCTCTTCTTCTGATGACCACGCACAAATTTTGGATTTCTCATCCCTTTCTGTCGCAGTGGCAATAGTGACCTGGAGAATAAGTGAACCTAAATCTACCAAGTAGAGAAAGCGATAAAAAAGAGGTTCAGAGTCTTCCCTATTCTATCTAAAACTACTCTTGAACCACCCAAGACTAAAAATACCATGTAGAAAATATAATATATTGGTAAATATAGTAACAAAAATGATTGATAATTTTCTTATCTTCACAAAAAACAGGAGACCCTTTCAGGACCCCAATCTGCATGGCTTCAGCACCTGATCCATTTTCTTAGGTTCTTGTGTAAAGACATCAGATACCCTTTGGAAAACGTCAGTGATATCACTAAAAACAAGTATCAGTGATTCAGTAAGCATGGGGCTTCTGTAGGTAAGGTAGTGCATAGTAACAGGATATGGCCAGAAACTTCATCAAGGTGGGATCTTCCTCCACAAGTTAGGCAAAAAGCAGACAAATTTATTTCCAAATTTGCTATTATACCCATCACCCATCACTTCAAGTGACCATAAGTAATGCAGTGATGCCATTGTACATCAATAAAATGATTACATGAAAAGTAAACAATGCATAACCCAGCATCAGTAATGCTGATTGGAGGGCTTATAATAGCATGCAAAGTCTTCAGTAATTATATGGCTTGCAGTTATTTGTTCACATGAATATGCATTCATTCTCACTTGTGAATGCTGTAACACCTCTTTCTACACTGCGGGGTTCCAACCAGTAATTCTGAATCTATGAAAACATGAATGTAACATTTTTAAAATGCAGATAAATGCTTTAGCTGTGCCCCTTTAAGTGAATGTGGTGGGAAGTTAAGAATTCTATCAAAGAATAAGCAGTAACAAAGTGCCGAATACAATTACATCTATAACTGTTCCAAGCAGAAGCCTTTACCGCATAGAATATCATAAATCATAGTTATGAGGCGCTTGGGAGACTTAGCCACCCATATTTCACTGCATTGAACTTTTGTTCTAGGTAATTTAATAGGCTGAGTCATCTAAGCAAAGACGTCACCATTTTTGGCTTTTCACAATTTTTTTTTATAATGTAATTTGTTTAGCAGTATGACTGACACGAAGCTGGTATAGGATTTTGTAAATAAAACATTTCCTCTGTTTTATTAGGATGAAATCTGATTTTGGTCCAGTGCATACTAATATAGTTCATTATGCTAAATACATTATTTTATTTCTAGACAACAGGTGTGGAGTGCTCTGCAAACTAGAACTAGGCGGCAGCTGAAGAATTAAAAAAAATATTTTTGTGTTTTATTAATTTTTTTCATGTGACTTAAATTTTTTTGATTTTTTTTAAACTTAGCCCGCCATGCGATAGCAATAAATTGAACATGCCCCTTTATGTGATAGCACAGATACAGTGACAGGTCCTCTTTATGGAGACATTGGGGGTCTGTTAGACCCCTAATGTCACCTAGGAACCCCTAAGAAGTTGATGAAGTAGAGATCTGTTCCACCAACTTTTTTTCTGCTTCAACAGTCTGAGAGATGACAGCTTGAAACTGGAAGTAATACAGATCACTTCCGCTTTCAGTGATTGGAGCGGAGATCAGCCGCTGGAAGTGTGTTGATCTCCTTTCGATCGAGGTACAGAGATCCACCTTGCAGGACAGCAGAGCCTGGGATAGCCGGCAATGGTGGCAGAGGGGGGCTCCCCTGCACTATACAAGCGATTGGGTTGCTCTATAGCCATTTGAACTCTTGTATGTAACAGTTGCTGCCAGCCGTTTAAAATGCTCAAACTTTCCTGCTTGTCAAGACGCCCACCTGCCGTCAAGAGTGAGCCGTCCTTAGGAAACCTTATCTCTCTTCCTCAGGAGTCGGTGAATAGACAGTCTGCAAAGGTCTTTTTTTTAGACTGGCTGTTTTATGTGTATGAGCCATTCAAAGTAGGGATGCACTGATACCGTTTTTTCGGTATCAAGTACAAGTACCAATATTTTTTTATTTCGGTACTCGCCGATGACCAATAGTAAGCCAGGTGGCAAATTATGAGGTGCCGTCCAGCTTCCTGATTGTTCAGGAAGCCAGGCTGCCTAGCAACAAGTTAGCCAGCTTCCTAGGCAATCAGGAAGCCGGACGGCACGTCATGACCTGCCTCCTGATTGGCCAGGAAGCTGGCTTCACTTGTGGCTAGGCAGCCTGGCTTCTTGACTAATCAGGAAGATGGGATGGGTCTTGTGCCGCATAGCTTCCTAGCAACAAGTGAAGCCGGCTTCCTACTCCATCAGGAAGCCAGGAGGCATGTCATAACCCACCACACGGCTTCCTGATTGGAAAGGAAGCCGGCTCCATGCTCCCTCAGCACTGCCGGTCAGAGGGACATCTCCCTCTGACCAGAATTTCCGGTATCTGAGCTTTTGGGCGAGTGCAAGCACTCTCCCAAATACTCTGTATCGACACTGATACCGATAATAGTATCAGTCTCAGTGCATCCCTAATACAAAGGCTTAAGAAATCTACAAAGGAGATTCTTTCAGACTGCCTATCTACCCAGTTGCTTCCACTCGGAACCAGTTATCATAAAAAATCAGTCCATGAGTTCCAGTCAAGTAACTTTGCCTAGGCTAAGAAGTCATCAGTCTGCTATAGGCAGGAGGAAACTTAGTCTCCTCTCAGCTAAGATTTCACAGCATCATTGTAACTAGTCACATGGTGACATGCCAGAGCAGGTGGCTGGTCTGTGTCAGAACTTTTTTAACACTGTCAAGAACTGCACAAGCACCCCAGGTTTATTAACTGTCTCATCTCTGAGCCAGCATCTCAGTCTAGGAAGTAGATGCTGACCCTGGATAGTGCCTGAACAACGATGGTGCGGTCTTTTAAAAAGCAGATGATGGCACTGTCATGGAGAGTACCTTGTGTCCTGTAAAAGGTAGAAATAAAAAAAGATAGAAGGAGGCATGCATGTATTATGAAAAATATATCTGCTGCTAGGTCCACTTTTAACAGCCAACAGGTTGCAACTCTCAGAGGTGCTTGTCCATGCTTGTTAAGATTTATTAGCATATTATGAACCATTCAGTGATAATTTGGTCTACATAGCATAGCCTACAGTTCCCTGACTAACAAGCCCAACTCTCACTGCTGTCCTCAGTGTCCTCTATTTCATCCACACCCACAGGGCTGCATCTGGTTTGCGGCAGTTTGGTTTACCCAGAGTGACAAGGCAGATTCATTTTATATGGATAATAATTTGAAGGGTCTTGATAAGGTGCTTGATCTATAATTTTACGGTTCCTGGTCCACATCTCATCTTAGTCTACCTATCAACATAAGTTCTTTTTGAGGAAGCCAATGGAACCTAATTTTTAAAAGTTGGTTAAATGTGATAAAATGATCTCCTGGGTCAACATGAGCATTGAAAAGCTGCATTACCAAAGAATCATGTAGCACTTCAGAGCTCTAGATGAGGTTTATTTGGATGTAATGTAATGCAAAAGAAGTAATTTTGTTCTCTTTAGCAACCATTTTGTTCTTTCAGTTTTTGATAGAATGGGCAACTCTGTTTTACCATTTGGGCAACACAGACAATTCATTGTATAGGTACTGTGATGAATGAAGTTACTGTAAATCCTCTAAAATGAAAGGCCTCGCAGGTCATTTATGCTGCTGCAAAAATTCATCTTCTTTGGAGGTAACCTAATTTTTAGTTTTTTTTTGTTTGTCAGATTGGTCCTGAGAAGGGTGTAGTGCAATTGGCAACTTCTGCCGTACTTAATGCAGTATGGGACCTATGGGCGAAAAAGGAAAGAAAGGTACTGTATGTAGATAGTTTGCATAACACTGTACTTTTCCAGATGTTCTTGGAAGTTTATTTATGCTTAAACTACAGATTTTGTAATCATGTGGTAGTGTGATATGACTGTAAATCCTCAGTAACCAGTTGCTAGTTGACAATGTTCATGGTGCAAGCTACATATATGTAACCAATACTAATTGTACACAACTGCAGCAATACAGTGTATGAAGATGTGCAATTGTGTGCAGATAAGTGACACCAATAAACTTTTATCATAGCGTCATGGCTAGATATGTAACATAAAGATTTGATGTAAATTGTAATATAAAGGTATGAAACACCACTTCAAAATGCAAACCTGACCCAAGGCCTTTATAATTACAATTATTATAATAGTAGGAGCTACTACCTCTACCTAGCCACAGTCCACACCCAGAATCTTCATAGGTCTGCAGATGCTAGATATACTGAATTCCTTTCTAAGCTTGTTTCTACCTAAGTTGTTCTACTTCCATAAAGGAGTCAAATCTGACAGCCAAATGATCTGTTAAATGATTACCCAAGCATTCATGTTTATCAGCTAAAAATGTCCACTACAGCCAATTACTTTGTCTACCATAATTGGTCAGCTGGGTTTGTGTGGTATGGGGCAGTCTCAGTAGCATGATCAGGTCATGTCTATGCAAACATTTTACATGTACATGCAAAATAGGTTTATTTTAACATGATATGTAATTTGTAGTAAAGTGGTATTTACATACCTGTAGATTGTAAAAGTATATTGTATATCATTTATATGTAAGTACATGATTTCCTATACATACTTAAACAATCACTAAATATAATAAATAAATGGAAAAAGGGGCAATAAATAACTATTTTGACTTTTTATATGTTACTTCCTATATAATATATATTTTGTTTATTTTTTTTATTTTAGCCCCTCTGGAAGTTACTGGTTGACATGGTAAGGTGTTATGTAAAGCTGAAATCTAAGCAAATGGCTAAATACACAGTTTTTGTATTTCTGTATGATCTAGGCCAGCACTTCTCAACTTTTTTTGTTAGTCATGGCACCCTTTAAAAGTATGTAAAATCTCAAGGCACCCCATTCTAGAGTGTCATAGATTTTAAGGGGAAACCCCACACAAAAACACACAAAAATATGTTTTTCTACCTTCGAAATGCCCCATTCAGATCGATATTCCTCCCTTCACATCAGAGCCACCCTTTGCATCAGTAGCCATCCTTTAACATCTGAAGCCCCTCTTCCATATCAGAGTCCCCCCCCCCCCCCTTTTCCCTTAG
>NW_017307508.1:19168-21220 GCF_000935625.1 Nanorana parkeri
CCCCCCTTCCATATCAGAGTCCCCCCCCCCCCTCCTTTTACCTTAGAGTTCCCCCTTCACATCAGGTGCTCCCCTTCACCTCAGTCTTCATTCCCCCCTTCACATCACATTTTCACTACCACAAACTGTTGAGGCACCCCTGAGGAAGCCAGGAGGTACAGCAGGGTGTCATGGCTGAGCTAGGCAGCTCGTTTGAGATTTAGAGAGAGCTGACACCAGTGGGTTCAACACTGTAGAAGCTGTAGAAGCTTACCCATACCAGACTCTTAAACTGCATTATCCTCTGTGAGAAGAAGTACATGGGAAATGTACTTATTCTCAAGCAGTGCAGCTGAACCTATGTAGCTTTACTGAGAATAATGTCACTGCCTTGGGTTGGGAATGCAGCTCTGGAGCAAGAAAGCAGAACTTCAATAAAAAATACCCCATGTATAAAAAAAGTGTTTGCAGAAATACTCACCTTTAACTGAGAGCTGCCCACCACAGTACTCCTTTTCTATGACAAGATGTCCTCAGTAAATAAAGGCCAGCATCATTCATCACATTTTCCTCCAAAACCATGCTTTCAGATGTCTGCCCAGCCTGTGAATGGACAGTGAAAAAAGAAGCAGCACAGTGATGAGCATGACTCTCTGTCACTGCTTTTTTCTAATATCAGCATGCTTCTGATCAGCCCATGAACTGATTGGTTATTTGTGCTGCTTCTTCTTTTCCCATTTTGAGCTCTGCTGTGCAAAGACTACAAAAGGCTGTTGCCATGTTAAATTCAGGTACTTAAAAATAAATGTAATTATGAGTTATGTATTAATGAATACAGAACTGCATTAATTTGTGTCTGTTATATCTGCCTGGGATTCAGATGTAAGTGTCTCCATAGAGATTTTATTTTGTGATAGTCTCTCATTTTGTTAACATACAACTATATATTAATTGTGATGTGTTTTATTTCCTATATCTCCAACAGACGCCAGAGCAGCTGGTATCCTGCATTGATTTCAGATACATAACAGATGCACTGACAGAGGCAGAAGCTCTTGGTAGGCCACATTTTTTTATCATTGTCAAAATATAAAATTATTATTAATGAATATAGAACTGCATTAATGTATGTCTTTTATATCTGCCTGGGGTTCAGCTTTAAGTGTCTTATATACATATAGGTAATAATTTTTTTGCAACGTTGTTTTGTAGAAATACTTCGGAATAGAAAACAAGGACTAGAAACCAGAGGTAAATCCCTAACCAATGTCAAGGTGCTCTGTGTACTTGTGTATGCATATGTTTAGGATCTATATTTGTCATAATACATTCTGTTTTCCTGTGATTCTGTTCATGACACTTAAGCGGCTCTGCACCTCCCTAGAGTCTACCAGATAAAAACTGAAAGCTGTATTAAAGCTGAAAACTCATGCTTTAAAAAATATAAAAAAATAAATATATATATAGATCTATATATATATATAGATCTATATATATATATTGTGAGATCTGGGGAAGTTAGCACAAATGGTGAGCGCATTAAGGACGCATCCCCTCGCTTAGGACTTATTTTAAAGGCTTCCTTGTCCACTTTTATTAAATTAAAGTTAAACAAAACAAGGTGATTACCCCCGCAGGGGTTCTTTGGCATCTCTTGCACAGGAACACATGCACATCCAGCCTCCTGGCTTTGCATTCAGAGCACCGCTGCTCCAGCCTCAGGCCACTGTCTGTTCCTCCAGACAGTCTCGGTCTCCTGTTAACCTGCACACTTGCTTTTTCCAACCCGCTGGACTCCACTCTGACTCGTCAGTGGAGTTTTGTTGTCTCCCAGGTGGAGCCCTGAACACTAGCCAGCACACTTCCCATAAGTGCAGTGCACAGGTGTACCATCATTAGGTGCTGGCCACTTCTAAACAATGGACCCAGGAATGGAGATTTCATCCCTCCCAATTCTCTTAGAAATCTCCCAGTACCAGGATCCCATGCCAAATCCAGAAATCCTGGGAAGAGCCACAAAGTCAGCTCTTTCCCAGTACAAGAACTTGCCTCCTGGAACCGCTCAGCCCCTCT
>NW_017307508.1:22149-99697 GCF_000935625.1 Nanorana parkeri
TGTGAGATCTGGGGAAGTTAGCACAAATGGTGAGCGCATTAAGGACGCATCCCCTCGCTTAGGACTTATTTTAAAGGCTTCCTTGTCCACTTTTATTAAATTAAAGTTAAACAAAACAAGGTGATTACCCCCGCAGGGGTTCTTTGGCATCTCTTGCACAGGAACACATGCACATCCAGCCTCCTGGCTTTGCATTCAGAGCACCGCTGCTCCAGCCTCAGGCCACTGTCTGTTCCTGCAGACAGTCTCGGCCTCCTGTTAACCTGCACACTTGCTTTTTCCAACCCGCTGGACTCCACTCTGACTCGTCAGTGGAGTTTTGTTGTCTCCCAGGTGGAGCCCTGAACACTAGCCAGCACACTTCCCATAAGTGCAGTGCACAGGTGTACCATCATTAGGTGCTGGCCACTTCTAAACAATGGACCCAGGAATGGAGATTTCATCCCTCCCAATTCTCTTAGAAATCTCCCAGTACCAGGATCCCATGCCAAATCCAGAAATCCTGGGAAGAGCCACAAAGTCAGCTCTTTCCCAGTACAAGAACTTGCCTCCTGGAACCGCTCAGCCCCTCTGGCTGAGAGTCATGGGTGACTACAACCCCCAGTTCTACCTTGGGATTGCCACACAATAACACAATATATATATATATATTTATATATATACAAAACACAGCAGTATGAAGCAGATGTCACCGATGTGACATCTGTGTGCATCCATGTCCAAACTGCAATTACCGGATTCCATGTCACTCTATGGGGTATTGGATGTAAAAGGATATCTGTCCGTTTACATCAGATTACCCCTGATCCAGCATGATCAGGTCCGGCAAAACGGATCTCTGATCCGGTGATTTTTCCAGACCTGGCTGGAGTCAGGAGTCACCTGGATGCCCGTCCATTTACACACAGATGCCCATAGAGTTACATTGGGCATCCAATAGAGTCCACCTGAAAAACTGACAGACAGACCCGAACAGACTGCCTGTGTGAAAGGGGCCTAGCAGTTTTTTCCTTTTGTAAGGTCAGTCAGTGGGGCCGCATGAGTTGCAAAGTTCGGGATTAATCTAACCTGTTTCTTGTTTGTTGGACTTGCCCATTCTTAGATGACTTCTGTTTTGTTTAATTGAGGTTTAATGATTCCACAACCAATATTTTCGCCCAAGTACTTGGCTTTCTCTAAACCAGGGATGTCCAAACTCCAGCCCTCCAGCTGTGGTGAAAATACAAATCCCATGAAGCATCTCTCTTCGGGAGTCATGTCTGTGGCTGTGAGAATCTTGCAAAGCCTCATGGGATTCGTAGTTCCACCACAGCTGGAGGGCCGCAGTTTGGACATCCCTGCTCTAAACCAATGGCATACTTTTTTGGGGATTTGCAGTAAAACCTGCTTTACAGAGAGCATCCAGTAACCCTGGAAACAGCTCAAGTGTGATACCCAGTCAGTGTTCTGTATCACTATATCATCCAGGTACGCTGCAACATACTACTGGTGGGGCCTTAGGATACTGACCATGGTCCTCTTGAATGTGTCAAGGGAATTTTATTCCAACTGCCAGCTGGCTGTGGGACTAAAACAATGGGATTGGGCCAGTCACGAGTGGACTCTTTAATGATGCCTAATTCAAGTATTATCATAACTTCATCACTGAAGTTACTGTTTTCTTTCCTACTTGCTTCAGGAATTCAGTAGGGCTTGAGTTTACCATGCACCCCAAGCTTAATATTAATGTCATGTTGTACAACTGACGTCTGACTAGAAAATTCTGAAAAATTGCATTTTTTACAAGGAACTCTCTAGTTTCCTGCTTTTACCAACTAGACAACATATCAGTAATTTTCACTTCAGGAACCTGAGGAGACTCAGGACTCACATGAAAGGCTACTGGGTTGGACTCTGCAGTGAGTGGAAGTTTGCCTTTTCAGGGCTTTAGCACATTTACATGGTATTAATTGTTCAGGCATTCATTACCCCAGTTCAGGAACTTTGTAATTTACTACCCCAACTCTCTCAATCACTTCTAATGGACCCTGCCACTTAGCAAGTAGCTTGCTATCAACAGTGGGAATCAATGTCAGCACCCTGTCGCCAACTGAAAAAGTGTGAAGTTGGGCATCCCTGTTGTATAGTCTGTGTTGGGTTGCTTGCCATACACACCTATTCCCCTGCTAAGTAATGACGCATCGATAGCAAGAGCTTCTCCAGGACACTGCAATGGCTTTACCAACTTGTCACAAACACAATACAAAAATCATGCTCATATGTATGTAAAATGATTATGGTATATTTTCGCCTTACACACCCAGTACCAAAAACCCATGTTCTCCACCCTTCTTCTTTGCTCTGGGGACTTATGCTACAGAACAACCTGATTCCACTGATGTTCGGAATCATGGATAATTCCCATACTGTAATCAATAGCTGGTAATACTGTTATACTGTATACAATGTTACTGCAATGTAATAAGTATGTGTATTTGTGGATAGATAAATAAACAGTTATATACGCAATAATACATGTGTGTTGTCTGTGTATAAAAAGAAACGAAAAAATAAAGTGTAGAAATCCTAATTATCCAGAATATAAAGTAAAATGAGTATGTTTTATTTTGTTGTTAGAGCAGTACATGCTAAAGAATGGATACCCTGCATATACCACATCATGTGCCTGGTTAGGCTATCCAGATGAACAGCTAAAAAAGGTTTGGATTAATGATATTAATGATATGGGAAAAATCTATTTGTTCCTTACATTGTGTGTATATCTTTTGCTCTCTTTAGTGTGGTCATTGTAGAATGACTTAAAGGAGAACTATGAGGTGAGTGCTTTTCACTCACCTCATAGTTCTAGCCGACCTGTGACAATGAGACTGTCACAGGTCGGCTCAGTAGATCGGGAAGTGAGCGAACACATACTGGTGTTCGCTCACTTCTCGATCCTGTCACGGCTCTTTGCCGTGACAGGGGAGGGGCTAGATTCCTCCTTCCCGATCCACCAGCGCTGACTGGCGGAACGGACGGGGGAGGGGGCGGGTACAGCTGGCTCTGCCTCTAGATAGGCAGAGCCAGCTGTCAGTCACGCAGCTGGGCGGATTTCAACATCGATGTGGCGTCTCAGTATACCGCGAGCTATAGCTCGCGGTATACTGAGCTTAGGGTGACGGGAGGACGCTAGTTTGTGTGCTCCCGTTACCCTAAGGAGAACTATAGGGAAAAGCCCTGACCCCATAGTTCTCCTTTAAATGCAAAACCCCATGGCATCCCTAAAGTAACGTTTGAATTAAAAGAGAACTATGGGGTAACCTTTTTATCCCATAGTCCTCTTTATGGTCACGGGAGGACATATACTAATGTCTTCTTGTGACCCAAAGCTCAGTAAATAGCGGGCTATTGCCCACTATATACTGACAGCGCCGCAGCCGGGACAGATCCCGACAATACTGTCAAGATTGACAGCGGGCTCTGCCTATCGAGAGGCAGACCCAGCTGTGCCCGCCCCTGCCCGTCCGTTCCTACAGTCAGCGCTGGAGGATCGTAGAGGGGAGGGGGGGGATCCCTGCGGAAAAGCTGTGACTGACAAGCACAGCTCTCTGTAGTGAGATGATCGGGAAGTGAGCGAGCGACGGTATGTGTTCGCTCACTTCCCAGTCAATAGAGTCAGTTTCAAGGTCACACTTCAGCTCTAACTATGAGGATGATTGTAAATCACTTACCTCATTGTTCTCCTTTAAGGGAAATAAGAGATTTCCCTAGCTGATTATGTTGATTAACAATCCACTTCACTGGCTGTTCGCCCAACTTACTCCTGTATTCCTCTTCACCAGGATTCGGCCCACCTCTAGAGAATGGTTCTGCTTTAAGCTGAATGAGCAGCCCATCTTCCATATGTGTAAATAGAACACACTGGTCTGTTAAAATAAGCTGCAACTCCCTCCCCTTTAGTTTAAACATTGACATGTGAAACATGTTCACTGGGACTGTAAAAATCCTTTTTTAATGGATAAAAAAAAATGCTAATATACTATATACACTGAGTGGCCAGTTTATTATGACCACCTGATGTTTGTAGGCAAATTAGCTATAAGTAGCTATAATTTCGCGCTGAAGTTGCTAGAGGGCCAGACCATTATAAATAGTCAGCTAATAGTCAATGTTAGGGCAGAACGGAGAGTGGCAAGACTGGTACAAGACAACAGAAGGGCAACAGTGCAGTGTCAGATTCCTCGCATCACTTTTCAACATCTCGTGGAGTCACGAGGCGGCCCAACGAAGTAGATCTTTAATTATAGGGCATGTCAACATACAACCACATTATTCATTTATTTCTTTCATAGCACTGGTTGTATTCTTCTAACATTTGTTGTTATATTCTAGCTGTGTTCAGATGCACTAAAGGAAGGATGGACAAGGTAATTTTAAAATATTGAAAATGTAGCTGTATTAATCTGTATTTTATACATTACAATTATAAAAACTTTGTGAGCCTGCCAGTACACAGCTACAATCATTTTGTATATTGTGCAATAATGCATATGATGCTGTGTGTACAGTGCTGATATATGGCATAGTATTGTATATTGATTTATATCAGTTCAGGTCCAATAAAAGCCCAACTCCAGCCAAACCCATTGTTCTTTGGGTTTGGATAGAGTAGAGAAGGGTTAAATCCCCTGTTAGGTTTTAATTACAGTGTCCCAATTGAGAACAGGAAGAGTAAGGTTAGCTCCCCAGCAATAAAATCCTGAAACAGATTTCACTCTATACTAAAAATGCTGTTTTATTGCTAATTAAAGCTCTGTTAGAGAGAATTCCCTTTTCTTTCTGTTGTGGTGACAGGGGGACAGGATGTCTGAAGTGTGCACTGCAAAGATGATATGAAAACCTGAAAGAGGTTGAAACCATTCCCCACTCTATCTGAAAGAAAAAAGGGTTTGTCTGGAGTTGGGCTTACTATGGGTATACAGTTATGCACACATGCGATGGAAAATTAAAGAGGGATTAAAATCCCTTTTTTTTCCCCCATTTTTTTTGTTTGTTTAATGTTAGATAGAGTAATCCTTTGAAAGTGAGGGAAATTCTTAGTTGTCACCAGGGTCACCAGAACAAGGTCCCCAATGGAAGATTTCCTATTCATTCCTGTTTTGGTGACAGTTTAAAATTTTAGATTTTAATTTATGCTCCGTAATAACAGTCACAAGGACGAATAGAGAGGGTGAATCTCACTAATGTGGACACAGACAGCAATTAAAACCTGACAGTGGTACTGATCCCTCGCCTCTCTATCCAAAACTGAAAAAAAAAATGTTGGCTTTAGTTTTATTTTAAGTAAACTAACACAAGCATGCAGAAAACATAAACTCCTTTTCAACAAACGTTGAGGGCATTTAACTCAAGTTCCCAGGTTTGCTGAGCAACACCTATAGTGATACTAAAGGGCTGATTTATTATTGTATAGCTGGGCAGATGCTGTACGTGTGGCCATGGCACCACTAGATGCTATTAATGAGCATAGGAATCGTCTTTGCTCCTCAGTGCCATCTATGGGCGCTAGTGCCATGCTAATGGCATCCGCCCAGCTTGAAGTAACTGATATCAAATGCTACAGTAATTTTATATTTATTCTCTGTGTTGTTTATTTTTCCTTTTTAGATTTAAAGTGAAAGTAGGGGCAGATTTACAAGATGATACTAGAAGGTGTAAACTTATTAGAGACATGATTGGACCTGACAATAAACTGGTAAGTACCTAATATGTTCAAAAACACTGTCAATGTAGATCTTCAGCGCTCATAACACAAAGTGACCAGTACATATGCATGGAATATACAGTATGTGATTATAAGATTCCACCAGGGATAGCTGCTCTCAAAAGAAGGGTTGGGATATCTTCCATAGACATGCAAGAAAATAAAATAGAGAAGAAAGCGCCTCTCCCTCGTGTGTTAACGTTTCATAAAATAAAATCTAGTTGTACTCACATTTTCCATAAAAGCTTGTGCACTGACAGCTCAGTCAGTTGTCAGTGCAGCTGTCAGTGCACAAGCAGGTGTATCCAGCCTGATGGGTTGCGCAGTTATGTACATGGATTGTTATCTTCACTGTTGAGGTCCATAGTTATGCTTCTCAGTGAGAGATGATAAATTTGATGCATGTTGCTTTTATGTGAGTACAACTACGTTCATTATTTATTAAAGATTTTATTGTTTGACACGTAAACACACGCGGAAAAAGCGCTTTCTTAACTATTTTCTTTCCTTGCAAGTACGTAATATGTATTTTACCCATTTACATAATGATCATATATTGCTCATATATTGTACACTACTGTATAACATAACAAGAACCAGTCATTGAAGCATATCGTTTTCTGATACTGAAAGGTACAACTGACTTTAATGCAAGTGTATGGCTGCCATTGCTGATTTCTCCTCCTGCTAGCTACCTGGCTGTTATACCATTTCAATATTTATTAGTTACTAATCAAGAACAAACATGAAGGTCAGGAGTGCTGACTTCACTGGATGCATACGTGTTTCAGGTCACTGACTCACAAAGTACTTAAGCCAGAGATAGATAGCAACTACCATTTTCAGAAGGAGGTTAACAATGGCAAGCTACATATTTGTCCCAGAACAGGCTCCCTTTCAATAGATATCTCTCATGAGTTTCTGATCCAAATATTAACCCAAACGGTCTCCTTTCCATGACTTCCTAGTGTTACTGGGACCAAGAGTTGTCATTTTATATTTGATTCAGTTTGGTGAAACTTCCTATTGCAATGCAAACATGAATTTCGGACAGTTCAAGAGTGATTCAAGAGTTCAAGAGTGATTTCCAGCAACAAATAAAATCAGGGAAATGCTAGTGCTATTCAAGAACTGCTGCACAATGGTACATTCCGGTAATACCTGAACAAGAAACATTTATGACAACATGCTTACTGGGAGCCCAGGCTACCTGCTTAGTACTCCAATGTTTCATCCAGGCATTGCTCTATTGTAAAGGGATGTCCCATACCCTTTTCTTGGTAATCTGGAAGTTTAAAAACCCCTTGTTTGATGCAAGAGAGGTATTCCCAAACATACCCCCTGCCAGCTTCTTACTTTCTTCTACATATAGAATGACTTTTGTCAAAAAGTCAGTACTAAAAGGTTTTGAACTGTAGTGTTGCCTCTTGGGGTAAATGTATTAAGATCATATGAATGATGACCACGTATGAAAGTTGTGTCAGCTTAGGATCTCAAAATAAGGTGCTGTTGTGTAACAAGAGACACTCTGAGCTGAACTGAAGCAGAACTTGGAATGTTCGTTCGACTTCCCAATCGTTAATGGGGTCAAATCAACTATCGATTTCGACCACAGTGACGATAAAATTCGAAGGAGCATGTTGGAATTTTTTTATCGATCAAACACATTTCTAAAAGTGAATGTGGTTTTCGTTCAGAAACCCCATTCATTCCAAAATCGATTAAATAAAAACAAAAATTAAATTTCGAACGACAATCGGCAAGTTTCTGATGCGAGTATTAAAAGTTCTGACGGGATTTTTCATACAAATGTTCCTGCAAAAATCTAACCATGTATAAATCTCCAACGTGCCCCAGAGCATTTACCGTAACCTGAATAATACGGTAGACTTACCCACTGGTGTGCACTTCAGTGATGAAAGGTCCGTGTTCCGCCTCGTCACCCTGTCCGCTGCCACTGCCTCCTTCTCTCAGCCTTCTTCTAAGTCCAGTGTCCTTCTTCTTTAGCCATTGGTGGTCAGTGATGATCTAACTCCTGCACACAGTAGGATGCCAGGGATGGGCCGGGAGCATACACTATACAACAATGAAAACATTTGACGGAGGGGAGGCAAAACAGTTTTGGCAGAAAAAAGTTTTAAAGTCTCTTCTACTAAACGGCTGTACCTGCGTTAAAATTTTCGCTTTAAGTTTAGTTCCTCTTTAACCATTCCAGACCCACTCCATAATTACAGTAGATTCCAAATACCATTCGCACTTACAGCATACAAGTATCTGTGGTGCTTGAGGTAACCGCACGGATGGCGCTGCACAAACACTAACATTAAATACAAAGATATCACCAGCACACACTTGGAAATTCACATATCAATAATGCATTGATATATTTTATTTTGTGAAGAATTTCACACCATGAAGTTCTGGGTCCTCACAGGGATCCTTCATCAGAGCGACATATTATGGATGGATTTATATCCAAGGTGATATCTTTGTATCCACTCCATAATTAGACATGCTAAATGTACAAGTTCATGATGAATATGAATGATCTTTTTTAGATGCTTGATGCAAACCAGAGGTGGGAAGTGAATGAAGCCATTTCTTGGGTGAAAGAATTAGCTGTTTTCAAACCTCTCTGGATTGAGGAACCCACATCCCCCGATGATATACTTGGCCATGCAACAATCTCCAAGGTAAATTTATATCTTCAAATAAAAATGTTGTGTGAATATGTTATTTATACATAGAATTATTTGAACCAACTTAACATTATGGATATATCATCCCAATACATTGGTGAGAAGATTAAAATACACCTGCGATGTACTATAACAAACTAACCTAAGGCTCCTGTAAGCAAGCAGTAACTATAAAGTGCCATATGCACACACCTTTGCCATAACAGTTTACCTCCCCACAGTGCCAATGAAATAACTTAAAAACCTGACTTTTGGCTAAGTTGTGTTTGTTGCTTGAAAGTCCCATTGCCAGGTGTGAGCATAAATGTGTGTGCTGGAAAAGGAGAGCAAGTGTGCCAATGCAAATATTGACTTTCAGAAGCCAGTTTGTGCATGAGAGCTTCAAATGGCTCAAGTTGATGATCTGGGGAGGTAAACTGGCATTCAGAGTCATATAAAAGTATGTGCAGTCAGTACATTTAAGTGTGGCTGGTCACTAGTGATTTTAAAGCCCACACAGCCCTTTGTTCAATTTCTCATGGTGCATTATGATTTCCTGGCATTTAGGCTTAAAATTACATAATTGTCAAACACCTACCCCTTAGTAAAAAACAAAATCAAAAGTAAAATGTAGCTGATTAACATACACACAGTAAGTGAACATAATAGTGATTCTTTTTCAGGCTTTAGCTCAACACGGGATCGGAGTTGCCACAGGAGAGCAAGTATGTTTTCAGTGTTTATTTATATGTATTTATTGCACATTCATGGGATGGCTATATTCCAATCCAATCCACTAGAAAAATCACAACTCTAGTATGAATATTTCTTAATAATTGCACAGCGGTGTAAGAACGTTTATGTCATTGCAGCAGAGAATGAGGAATGCGCACCAATGCACTTTACTTGTTCTCAGATCCTGTTTCTATATGACACATTAGTCATAGAGTTAGGAATGCTATCTCCTCCATACTGACCCTGCAATGGTTAATTTTTGTAGAAGGAGCTGGGCCGCAAATTGTTAGCCAAACAGTGACTGCAGACAGTCAGTATGGATGGGGGAAATCACCCCTGGCAGGTTGTTGTATTCTGACAACTGCCACCAGTGACAGCCGGTCAGGGGAGATTTCCCCCATGCACACTATATTATGAGAAAGAAATGCCATTGTATGGCCTGCTTTATTGTGGTAGCTAATCTATCCTACCTCTAGTGGCAACAAGTCTCTACATTTAATAGAAAAGAAAAATTTCCAAGCATGTAAAAGTGTGAAGGACACATAAATATATACTGTACTTGCTTGCTATAATAATTCAAAATGTGCCCAATGACATTACACTTTGCTTTCCATTTAAATACTGACCTTTACAAGGTTCTTTAATGTTTAACTATCTTATTTATTACAGAACTTTGTGTGTCTTTCAGTTGCGTGTACATGTACACAATGACTAAACTCTTTTTCTTGGTCTATAGTGTCACAACAGAGTAATGTTTAAACAGTTTCTACAAGCCCGTGCTCTCCAGTATCTTCAGATTGACAGCTGCAGATTGGGAAGTGTGAATGAAAACCTCTCTGTCCTTCTCATGGCAAAGAAATACAATAGTAAGACTATAAACGCATTCCAGAAACAGCTGGTTAGAGACGTCATAAAATGTTTAATGACAAATGTTGAATGTTAAACCTACAGGAGTATGGTTTTATTATCCACAATGTTTAGAGTTCAGATTTATCCTCCATTGGTAAGGATTATGGTCATCATCATATGCACATATGTGTTCTAACAACATATTCAACATCACTTCCTAAAAAAAAATCCTAATCATATTAGTGTGAACACTAATTTCTAGTTGTTATTTGTTGACATGTGCATAACTGCATATTCAATTATTAAGTACCAGTAAATACCTCCGTACGTACCGCGCTATATTTAAAATAAATATGTACAAATAAATGCAAAAATCATGTGAATAATAACATAATCCTGTGACTAAATAAGCAGAACTATAATAACCTTCCGTGAAATAACTAGGAATAAACCAAATACTTTATCAGATAACATATTCCATCAATCAATATGAGCTAAATAGTGCTCCTTCATAGAACATAGCCCGTGCAGGGTTTCCCCCACTCCTCCACACTGGTTCACTTCACCAAACTGCAGATAACTTCCCTCCACCAATCCTCGTGACACCCCTATATGGACAGTTGCTCACCTAGCGATTAGACCTTCACACAAATGGTCTAGAAACACACCTCACGCTCTTTGTGCAGATGGTGTCCTCTGTATTTGTAGTGCTCATAAAGAGGGGATAAAGGCAAACAATAATAGTGCACAACGCGGATATACCATATCAAATTTATAAAAAATGTACTCAAATAATACTCAGTTGGGGGAATTTATCAAAACTGGAGCAGACAGAATCTGGAGCATTTGCCCATAGCAACCAATCAGCTTATCTCTTCAGTTTGTCTAGTTAAAAGGGAACTATGGGATAAGTGTTTTTCCCCACAGTTCTCTTTAGAGTCACGGGAGGACATGTACTAGCATCCTCCCGTGACCCAAAGCTCAGTATATCGCGAGCTACAGCTCACAGTATACTGAGACCGCTGCAGCCGGGACAGATCCCGACATTACTGTCGAGATCCACCCAGCTGCGTGAGTGACAGCTGGCTCTGCCTGTCTAGAGGCAGATCCAGCTGTACCCGCCCCTTCCCCGTCCGTTCCTCCAGCCAGCGCTGGAGGATCGGAGCGGGGAGGGGGGGAATCCCTGCGGGGAGTGGTGACAGACGGTCACGGCTCTCTGCAGGAAGATGATCGAGAAGTAAGAGAGCGATGGTATGTGTTCGCTCACTTCCCGATCTATTGAGCCGATGCTTGACAGTTTCAATGTCACACGTCGGCTCGAACTATGAAGATGAGTGATTTTCACTCACCTCATAGTTCTCCTTTAAGCTTTGAAAATGAAAGAGAGAAGCTGATTGGTTGCCATGCACACCTGCTCCAGATTGTGTCTGCTCCAGGTTTGCAAAATTCCCCCCTAGTATGTAAAACCAAATAGCTTGGTCATATATACATCTATGGTGTAGTCCTTTCAGCAGTGATTTGTCTCGGATGCACCACCACTCTGCAAACGTGCTACTGACGTTTCAGATAAGATCGATGCCATATTTAGACATTAACATTTGTATGGATGAGCAAGGCAACATTTACACTAGTTTACATAGAAAAAGCAAGGCAGGGAATACTATTATGGAGGCCACAAGTTGCTATCTAAAACACATCATTCAGAATATTCCATATAGACAATATGCAAGAATTAGAAGAGATTGCACAAAAGAATAAGACTTTGAAAGAGAAGCGGGTAACCTCAGGAGCAGATTGAGGGCCCGAGGTTACAAAGAGAAGCTTCTCATCAAAGCATACAAGAGAGCTAAAGGTCAATGGAAGACAGAAAAAGAAGAAACAAATGAGGAACCATCATACGTCAGAGACACTCCACACATAATTGATATTCTAAGAGATTTTGGTTTCATCAAATACCATCTTAGTTGGTCTCGACGTAGAGGCATTGTACTCTTTGATACCCCATTCTAAAGGCATTAAAGTCATACTGAGGTTCCTGAATGAATTGCAAATGAAAAGACATAAACAAAATGTGTTTGTGTTTGATTTACCTCATTTCATCCGAACCAATAATTGCTTTATGTTTAATGGGTCCCACTACCTCCAGGTGCAGGGATCGCTGATGCACACTACTTGTGCCCTATCATACTCTAACCTGTACCGGGGGGGGTGGGAAATCTTTGCCTGACATGATCTCTCGATGTGCCTACGCCACGTATTATCGTGGTACGGGTACATCAATGACATTGCAATCCTCTGGGAGGGGATGGAAGACAAGTTGAAACGTTTTGTTGATGTGTTGAATGGCAATGAATGGAATCTTACATACGTTTCAGATAAAAGATTCATTCCATTTTTGGACATTAATATTTGTAAGGATGAGCAAGGCAACATTTACACTAGTTTACATAGAAAAAGCACGGCAGGGAATACTATTCGGGAGGCCACAAGTTGCCATGGGAAACAGATCATTCAGAATATTCCATATAGACAATATAAAAGAATTAGAAGAAATTGAACAAAAGAATAAGACTTTGAAAGAGAAGCGGGTAACCTCAGGGGCAGATTGAGGGCCCGAGGTTACAAAGAGATGCTTCTCATCAAAGCATACAAGAGAGCTAAAGGTCAGTGTAGGACAAAAAAGAAGAAACAAATGAGGGCCAAAGATTGGGTGACATTTATCACCACTTATTCTTCATAGCATGAGGACATACAGTGTATACTTAGGAAGTTTTGGTTTTCTCTTAGAGAAGATAAAACTGAAACCCTAACTAGGTATGTGTCAGATTTCCCTAGCATAACATACTAAGAGCGAAAACACTGGGACGTACACTGATGAGTAGCGAATATGATTCTTAGAAACAATCAAAGTGCTGTAAGTATACAGGAACTTTTCCCTGTCAGCATTGTACTTTTTGTAAATATCTTCAAGTAGGTTCGAGAATAACTTTACTGAGTGGACAAGTACATTGCAAAATAATTCTGCCAAGAGACATATCGCTACTCCTTGTTGACAAGCATCGGAATGATCAGAAGTCATATTGTCTCTGTACGGTGGTATACATAATCTCATACCTTTTCTGATATGTAGGGGCTCTGTGCCTCTTCCCTGGTTTTTATATGGTTTTTTAATTGCTGTGTGGGTTTTCACGTGGTATTTTTTGGATAGCAGTGTATTAGTTTTTGGATAGTAGTGTAACGACTCCCGGCGGCTCAACCGTGTGACGTCACACACTCGCCGCGGGGCTCCGCCCCCGGACCGCTGACGTCACGCGGCTCCGCCCCCTCCTCCTCTTAAGCCGCAATAATTCACTAGTCTGGCGTTCCAGCAACCGATGCGGACGCCAGACCTTCACTGGCCTCTGAGCAGAGCTAACCTCTGTACTCTACCTCTCCTCTCAGGACCCTCGCTCCCCTCGCAACAAGGCAGATTGCACGGCGTTCACGGCAGCCTCTTCATCCACTCGAGGGCTCCCCGTTCCAAGGGGAGGATCGACTTATCTAGACAGCTAACTGCAAGTATAGGGTGTAACCCGCCACTGCCACCCAGTGGTTGAACAAAGGCAGTGCTCATTGTGTTTACATTGACTGAGAACTGAGACTGTATTGCTTTTTCACTGACTCTGATACTTATACCAGCAATACTGAATTGTGAAGGAACAGCTTGTGATTGTGGTTATCGTACCTATTGCTACTCTAACCAGTCTGCTCGCCAGGGGTAGTGAAGTGTACTCACCTGATCGATAACCTTCTATAGGAACTTACTTAACTGTTGATATCATTTCATAAAGTATACTACACCACCTAATTCTACCTGCTAGTAGTAACCAACTGCTAAAGAACACCATAAACTCAAGTAAGGCAGGCTAGTTACTAAGGGGCAGGCAGGTAACCCTCTTCTTGGGAGATTGGTGCAATGATGCTCAGAACTTAGTGGCGAGATTCATTGCTGCACAACACCCTTGGTCGTGGGTCTGTATCGCGGAACGGGGTTCCGCAGCTGAGCTCCATAGCCTCCCTTAGTTAAGGGTGTTATAAGTAGTGTATGTTTTTGATTCTCTATTTATAATAAAGTTTTCAACAATAGTAATTATATATATATGCTGGTTGAACCTTTATCTGGGGCTCCACAAGGGGTCACACCACCTTTTAAGGAGGTCATTTTGTTCCTCGTTTCGTAGCCTGTCAAGCTGGTTGGGGTCCCCTTGTGGAACTACTATGTTTTTAGATAGTAATATTAATATTTTATTGCTGAGGGGACTTTTGCATTAGAGACATTTAGACCTCCATATCTATGTATCTAGGTTTAGGCCATATATGTGGGAAACGGAGAAATGCTTTCATCTGATGTTATTGTTACAGTCGCAGGGTTTGCACTGTCTGACCCTATTAATCCGAGCCCCAGGAAAATCTGAAAAGCCATAATACAGCTAAATGTACAGTGAAATACCTTAATATATCCAGCCTGTCTGAGTACCTGAATTCTCAAGTGATATCATCCTCCTGTAATCTCCTGAACCATAATGCTCAGACAGAGAGGTGGGGCACCACGCTGAGCCAGTAAAGGTTCTGTTGCTTTGTACAGCGCTGCCACTAAAGCACTGTGAACACGCTTACAGGAGAGGAGATCATGAGGATGAACTCATCAGTGTACTGCCTAATCATTTCCCAAGCAGGCTGGGGAAAGATTGGTAATTAAGAAATCAAGCTAAACTTTAATGGATAAACGTGAAGCCACTGACCTGGGTTGTCTGGCAGGGCTGCCTGCATCACGAGACTGAGTAAACAGAATTATAAATATCTTGGCAGTTGAAATGATTCATACACATGTATTTTGCCTGGCTTCCAGCTTAAGGCACTGAAAGCGTTTACTTATGTTTCTCCATAATGATGTAAGGCAGGGGTAGGCAAACTCTGGCCCTCCAGCTGGGGTGAAACTACAATTCCCATGAGGCATTGCAAAACTCCGAAAACCACAGGCATGGCTCGCAGAGGCATGATGGGATTTGCATTTTCACCACAGTTGGAGGGCCGAAGTTTGCCTACCCCGATATAATGGATATTCCTGCTGCACTGTATAACTGGAGTGACTTAAAGGTCCAGATCAATGTAATGTTTCCTGGAAAACTACCAAGCCCCTTAAAAACTGCAACGTGCCACTTTTGCTTGTAGACAAAAGAAACAAGAACCATCTTGCTATCTAATAATCAGCCTGTGTAAGTCTGGCAGTAAAATGTAATCAATATGTATCAATTGTGTTTGCTTTAGTTCCTGTTTGCCCTCATGCTGGTGGAGTCGGTCTTTGTGAACTGGTACAGCATTTGATTATCTTTGACTACATTTCAGTATCGGGAAGCCTAGAAAACAGGTTGGTTAATTTAATGTTATGTTCAGTCTTCAATAAATAATGCAGAGCTTAAATAAGATGTGAAGGTTTCTTGCTGTACCGTTGAAAGTCAAGGCACCAGAAAAAAACATAGTTCACTAAAGCAAAGCCTGGCATGTGCAATAAAAACCATAAAGCCCAATTCAGTGCTCATTTTTCTAACGCACCCCCAGCAGCTTAAAAAAAGTTCAGGTCTGGTTGTAGGACCTACCTCCTCTCTTACATTGTCTCCAACAATTGATTTACATATACAATGAATGTTCATTCTTTTCCATTTTTCTTTCTCCATATCCCTGAGGGGTTTATCCATATACTAGTTTGAGTCTGCACACATGTTCGTATTTTTGCTGATTTCTATGTACTTTTTCTATATTCTTTTTAATGTTATTGTTGATGGCTTGTTTGTTGCTGGCTTCCTTTTGTGTGTAGACTTGACTCTGGTCCATCTTTTATATGAGATTTTGTTAGTGGGAATGGTGATGGACCCATAAAAGAAAGTCAGTCTAGCAATATCTAGCTAAAGATAAAGGCCAGGAATAGCCAAAACGCAGCTAGTGTTGATGTCTTTTTTTTATCTGACATGCTGTAATAAAAGCTTAAAGAGCAGGTCAAGTTTGGATGCTGGCTTTTTTTGGGACCCCCTGGAACATCAGCAGTGATTGACTGGATTGATTCTATTCATAACTCACAGTGTTTACCCCTGTGCAGCAGACTACTGGAACATATCAAACAGAGATGGCAGAAGCAATTAACATTATGAACTCTGAGAAACTTCGAAACGGCAAAGAGCTTGGGAGCACTTGCACTGGTCAGAGCTGAAGCTGAGCCCTATAGACAAAGGCAGCACATACAATTACTACTGTTTAGCTAAGCATAGACCTAAAGTAAAATCTCTGGCTTACATTTGGTGTATTTCCTATAAAAGAAAAAAGTAAACAGCTGGTGCTTTGTTTAATACCTGTGAGGCATTTTGCCTATGTCTTTGGAGTTCAGCTACCCACACAGCACATCAGCTATGAATTTCCAACTACTGTGAAAAATATGTCTCATAAATAATGCTTTTGACATGCCTTCCAACACAAAAAAATATGTTATCATATAGGAAAGTTAAGAGAAACTGTGCTGGGCCTCTTTCACATGGGCAGCGTTCCATTCCGATCTGAGCTGTACAGAACGGATGTTACTCTTGAGGAGAACCTGAAGTAACCAGATCCATATTAGGTCTATGGGGAGTTGGATGCAAGCAGACATGTGTCCATTTACATCTGATTACCTCCAATTAGTCTTGTTCAGGTCCACCAAAACAAAACTTTGTTCTGTTTTTTTTTTTTTGCAGATCTAGAAGGACTTCGGTAAGTGCATGTAAATGGATGCACGTCCGCTTACAGCCCATAGACTAAAACTGGCCATGCACCTATAGATTATCTGCAGACTTTCTATGGTCAGATGGAAAAAGTGCAACAGATTCCTCCATCTACGCTAAACTGTGCGGCTGGAGGAATATCCCACTGGGCCAAGCTTCAGTATCTTGCTAGTCGGCCCCGCTGGCTCTCAAAATACCTGAACAATGCCTGCATCCAATCAGATTGTTCAGGGATTTTGACAGCAAGATACTGAAGCTTGGCCCAGTGGGATATTCCTCCAGCCGCACAGTTTAGCGTAGATGGAGGAATCTGTTGCACTTTTTCCATCTGACCATAGAAAATCTGCAGATAATCTATAGGTGTATGGCCAGCTTAACATTGTGCTTCTGATCAGGTGCGCCTGAAAAACTGACAAATGGACCTAATGAGAATGGCATGTGAAAGGGGCCTAAGAATATGTCTCTAGTTGTGGTTCTGCTAAATTAAGCAGAAACACTTTTTACCTTACATCACAGTTTGAACTTAAATATTTCAGAAGACCTAACTAAAAAGTATAGTAACTCATAGCAATCAAGACAGGCATCGAATTATGGTAGTCAGATGACCAGATGGAACAGGGCTGATTGCAATAAACCCAAGCAAATTCTGTGCTCTAATCTTGGGTGAAGTGCTCAGCCTCCTTGTTTGCCCCTAAACCTGGGTGACCTAAGATTAAAGTGGATGCTATGTAAATACAGGCGAGATCATTGAGATTTGTATTTTCCTTATCATCTTATTTGTGGTTAATCTGAATACAGTCAAGGTTATTGCCCCCAAGACTACATTGGGTAACTTCCTATTCAAATAGGAACTTGCCTAAAAATCTATGGGGGGATTTATCAAAACTGGAGCAGACAAAACCTGGAGCAATTGCCTATGACGACAAATCAGCTTCTCTCTTCAGTTTGTTCAGTTAAGCTTTAAAAATGAAAGGTGGATGCTGACTGGTTACCATGCAAAGCTGCTCCAGATTTTGTCTCCTCCAGTTTTGATAAATTCCCCTCTATGTATATTGCTGTTTTAAGTCGAAATGTTATTAATATGTAAATTTTCACAACAAGGCTATACATTTCCCAGGATCATGTGATGAACAATAAGTCACCTCTGTCTGTTGGTTTCAGGATGTGTGAGTATGTGGATCATCTCCATGAGCATTTTAAGTATCCAGTGGCTATTCAGAAAGCATCTTATATGCCTCCAAAGGTAACAGCTAATGTATCTTCTTTAAGAATATTGGCTCTTGAATTGCAGCTCCAGGGAAAAAAATATATAATACAACTGAGAACATAAAGAACAAAAAACATAATGGCATGTAAAAGCCCTTGCTGTCATTGTTGAAAATACAAACTATATGTGGAGATAAGAGTAGGACTTTGCACATAAGCCTTCCATAAGCTTTCCACATTGATTTGATGGGCAAATTATCAGGCATTAATGGAGTTAAACTTTAAGTAGAACTTTAGCCAAAACATTTTAGTTTGGATAGAATAGGAAAGGTTAAGAATCTATAACAGGTATTTTTGTTTTTGTATCTCCAGTGATAGGAATTATCTATAATTCCTGTCCCAGAGGTCACAGCTCTGGGACAGCAAGTGAAAGGAAATCTCTTCAAAGTGTACACATTCATCAATAAGATTACTGTTATTAGTTCAGTGGAGAAGGGTTATGACCCATCAGGTTTATATTGCTGCATGAATTCCTATTTGGGAGATTCCAGTCACTTTCTGTCTTACAGACAAGGGTCAAATTGATGGAAGCTGGGAGAAAATCTACCCAGAAGGGATCAAGGTAGCAATAAAAAAAAAAACTGATTGACTTTATAAATCTTCTGCACTTTTCCAACGGAAATGCATACTCAAGGAATATGTAAGCTTTCATCTCTGTTCGAAAAACAGGATTTTTGTACTATACAAATGCTTTTCTTGGTGTCCATAAAGGGACACGGGAATTCTTAGAATGTAAAAGCATTCTGACAGAACCAGTAAAGTCCAGCATGTGTCGGATGTAGCAGGGAAGTGGGAAAAGAGGTTAGTGAGCTTTGCTTCAGAGGTGTTCTGTAAAGAACCCCCTACATTTCAGATGCAAGTGAACCTAAGTACTGTGGATTATTTACATATGCAGAGAAGCATCCTTTCTGGGTTAGTGATAGTAGAGACATCCAAAGCAGTTTCAGGAAATCAGCAAACACTTATGTGACTGAGGTCTGTGCCAGCAAAGAGCCTCTTCACCTTAAGCTTCTGTAAAGGTTCTTTAGCCATAACGCTTGCATCTTCCCACCTCCATTTTTCATAAATGCTGCAAGAGGTAATGAGGAAGCAGCAGCTGCATGAGATAACTTCTCATCCAGATGTGACATGGGAATGGATTAGGGAATACGGTCTTTGATTTTTCAGAGACTTCTAGGAGTTAACATGTCTGGCACTAATCTACCAGTTCTTGTTGGCTGACTGGGGAGACTTCCAGGATTTAACATGTCTGGCATTAATCTACCAGTTCTTGTCGGCTGACTGGAGAGACTTCCAGGGTTTAACATGTCTGGCACTAATCTACCAGGGCTTGTCGGCTGACTGGAGAGACTTCCAGGGTTTAACATGTCTGGCACTAATCTACCAGGGCTTGTCGGCTGACTGGAGAGACTTCCAGGGTTTAACATGTCTGGCACTAATCTACCAGGGCTTGTCGGCTGACTGGAGACTTCCAGGATTTAACATGTCTGGCACTAAACTACCCTGTTCTTGTTGGCTGAATGGAGAGACTTCCAGGATTTAACATGTTTGGCACAGTGCTGGTTAGCTGACTGGAGAAACTTCCAGGGTTTAACATGTCTGGCACTAATCTACCAGTTCTTGTTGGCTGACTGGAGAGACCTCCAGGATTTAGCATGTCTGGCACTAATCTACCAGTGCGTGTTGGCTGACTGGAGAGACTTCCAGGATTTAACATGTCTGGCACTAATCTACCAGTGCTTGTTGGCTGACTGTAGACTTCCAGGATTTAACATGTTTGGCACAGTGCTTGTTGGCTGACTGGAGAAACTTCCAGGGTTTAACATGTCTGGCACTAATCTACCAGTTCTTGTTGGCTGACTGGAGAGACCTCCAGGATTTAGCATGTCTGGCACTAATCTACCAGTGCGTGTTGGCTGACTGGACCGACTTCCAGGATTTTACATGTCTGTCATAAATTTAAATCTACCAAACAGAAAACAGCAGAGCTTAAGAAGACACATCCACGGTCCTGAGGACAATAGCAAAAAAATGAGGCATGCTGCTTGTGGACCGGGTTATCCTGTGCTGGCTAACGTTTTGTTTTTGTTGCCAGTGTCTATTTCTCCTATAGGCGGCAGTATAACCCAACAGTCTAAGAAAAACGGTGTCCCTCAGTGGACAAGAAAGAAATGCTATTTACCTGGCTGTCTCAATCTAAAGAAAGGAGAAATTGCAGCACACCAGTCCCAGCATTAACAGACCATTTTATTGATTACAATGATAAAAACACACCCCTGCCTAAACTCTGACATATTGAAGCCATTGACAAGGCCCTCATTGTAGTGGTAGAATACAATTTGGGGTTGTTTTACTTCTGGAGATATCAGCTCTGAGTAAGTTACACTTTCGTATTGGTCCGTCTTACCAGATCCATAACCGATACAAGACGTAAAACAAACAAAAAAGTCTACTTCTCGACCAATTAAAAACAGTACAAAAAGAAACAGTACAGAAAAAGCGCTGACTGTGATCAAAGTAATCGTTGGGTTTGACAGCGTAAACCCCATAGGAATTAAGCACATCCGTCAGGGCACATAGCAGCTTCTAAACTCAAGTATCGTATAGACTTCAGATGACAGGATTTAACCCTGTGTGGTCTTGATATCACATAAATACAGGTTAGTAGCTCAGGATTTGCAACTTAGTTTCATTTGTATCTGCCTGTTCGGCAACATGTAACAGTATCTCATTAGTTTCTTCGGCAAATATATTTCTATGTCACTGTGGAGCTGGACACAGTAATTTGGATTTTTGTTTATTTTTCGTGCTGTTCTTAATTGTGAACGGCGTCCTGAGTTATAGTTGAAAAGACACTTTTCCTCACGTTATATTAATAGTTAGAATAGGTTTGTCAGTAATGAAACTGAGATGGTGGTGTAGGTACTAGACAGTATATGAATCTTCCCTTTTGTACTATAATAGTGCAGAGGTATTTATCTGATCTATTTCAAAGTTTGAATTCGAATGAAAAGGCAGTCTTTACTCACATGTCTAGCTGGGTATTGTTCTGTGTAAGGTTTGTCCTTTCAATCAGTCAGATTGTACTGTTGGTAGGACAGTGGGTGTACTCCCAGATTTGTCCTTAACTTGGAAATCTGTGATGTCAAGAGAATAGGGGAATCCAGATTATAACAAAGTAACACGAAAGAAGTGCTGTGGGTCCAGACGCTACATCGATGCGTCTCGTATGCTTGGGGTTTGTCCAACCAGTGTACGGCGTCTACGCCTTTTGCCCCTCCCCCAGGGGCTTTGTTAAATCCTGTCATCTGAAGTCATTACGATACTTGAGTTTAGAAGCTGCTATGTGCCCTGACGGATGTGCTTAATTCCTAGGGGGTTTACGCTGTCCCACCCAACAATTACTTTGATCACATTGAGCACTTTTTCTGTACTGTTTCTTTTTGTACTGTTTTTAATTGGTCGATAAGTAGATGTTGGCCATGTCTGTTGTTTACCTTTATATAAATGAATCCCTTTTCTAAGAATAATTTAATTTTTGGTCTGTCCTGGTCTTTAACAACCCCTTGGACTTCTTATACTATATAGGAAGCCCGACTTTTTTGTTTGTTTTACCTCATTGTAGTGGTACCTGGCTATCTCTACATTATATACTTGTTAAATCACTGACCCTGAACAGTTTTGGAGCCAGCGTGGCCCAACTCCACTTCTGCATCCTTGTTATGAATCAGTTCTTTAGAGTACTCAAGTCAGTGGGTCGGCATGACAGCCAGACAAATAGAAACTTTAGAAGGAATAATTAGGAATGACAATCTACACATTTTTTGGTAATTGTTTTTTTTTCTAGCCACATTACTCTGTTCAAAACATTGTAGGAGGAATTTAACAAAACTGGAGCAGACCGAATCTGGAGCAGTTGCCCATAGTAATCAGTCAGCTCCTGTTTTTAGTTGCGTTAAGCTTTAAAAATGAAAGAGAAACGCTGATTGGTTGCCATGGGCCACTGCTCCAGTTTTGATAAATCCCCCCCCCCATGGTATGTTGATTATATTTCTCTTTAATTACCTAAATTAGTAAAAAAAAAGATTTATATATTTTATTCATGAGTTTTTTTTGTCTCACTAAAACTAAATAACTTTAATTTGCTCATGTTTCTTTTAGGATCCTGGCTACTCCACAGAAATGAAAGCAGAATCAGTGTCACAGTACCAGTTCCCGGATGGAGATGTATGGCAGAAATTAGTCATGGAGAAAAGGATTGAAATATAGCGCCCTCAGTATTAATGGTTTGACACTCGCTTAACAACTTACCTGTTTTGCGACCACTCGCACTTACGACCGTCCTCCGAGCGACCTCCGACCTCGCGCGTCAGTGCGACGTGTCGCTGGGGGAAGTGACGTCCTCCGTTCTTCACTGCGGGTCCCCGTGAGTATTTTCATTGCCCGATGTACAGTACACTGTTCGGTACTGTACATCGGCAACGCTATACAGTACTGTACTAATGCAGTACAGTACTGTATAGAGTTCCTCACTTAACGACCAATTCGTTTAACGACCTGGTCGTAGGAACGGAACTCGGTCGTTAAGTGAGGAATACCTGTACTGTACAGTATATTCTGTGAGGGGAATTTATCAAATCTGGAGCAGCTGTGCATGGCAACAACTCCAGATTTTATCTGCTCCAGTTTTAATAAATTCCCGTTTACCTGAGCGCACACAATGGTTTCCAATACCGGTATTTTCATATAACGAGATAACACACTCACTGACCAGAAAAAGTATCATCAATATTTTATAAAGAATGACAATCTAGTTTCGAGAGCTGTAGTCCAGGATTTTATTGTTATGGAGATAGTCATTTCTGATTTTTTGGAGAGGATCTTCTTCTAAACTCATCTATTTTAAGGTGACCAATAAAAAAAAACAGCTTTATATAAAATAACCTTTTTGCACTCATTGCTCTTGTAGGTAATGGAACTATGATGCTAAAGATGTACAATGAAAGCTGCCTATACACGGCCCGAATTTCTGACAATTCCTGTAAATTGCCTGAAATCTGAGCTGCGGGTTTCCCTGCAATTACTCAGCTCAACATACTTTGTTTACAATTTCAATTCAATATTCTGTCAGAATACAATAGCCGATAGGGGACTCTTATCTTTCTATGCCATTTAGCATCGAATAGAGTGAGAGTAAGAAATCTTTACATGTATGGCCAAGACTTATCACCCTATACATCTACCAGTAGCTCTCAAAGCTGATGCTGGTAGATCACGAAGGGTGTGAATGGTGGCCCCTTTATTCCATTTAGGTATATTCATTTAGCTGTGCACACATGATTACCTATTGGCCCGAGTCTGCTGAGCCAAGCTCCCTGACACCTTTCTGGAGGATACTGGTGGTTGAAGTGCTTTGTATTACATCAAAGAATATTAGTTTACACAGCCTGTTGCACTGCACTGTTTGCAAAATACAGCAAGGTGAGCCAGGAGAGAGAGGGCGAGGAAAGACAGCCAGGAGGATGAGCGAGGAGACACAGCCAGGAGAGCGAGAGTGGGGTTTTTTTTGGTAGATCTCATGTAGCTCGTCATTTGAAAAGTAGATCTTAACACAAAAATTGTGGGCACCCTTGCTATACATCATAGTAGTACTACTATGAATTGCCTATTATCTTCTCTAGGTCAGTCATATACATTGCAAGGAATTTAGCAAACCTCCATTCATTATAGTGGGCGCACACTTTGTCTGTTATGGTGCAGTGTACGGACAGTGTGATTTGTTGTTACAAAGTATTGCAGCTTTTACATCAGACACTCCGACGCAGTTGTATGGTGTGAACAGAGCATATAGAGAACAATTGTTTTGTGTCTGTGTTACTCAGTACTAGTCAACACACCTGGTGTGAACGGGTCCTTACATGTTCTGTAGATACTAACATATGTATTTGAGTAATTTTCTTCTTTCCAAGTGGTGAGTAGGAGGGTCTGTCTGCTATGATCTCATGGTCATTCCCAGTGTTGTAATAGAAAAACTGAAGAATCAAGACACTGATAAAAAGATTTACTTTAATTTATTTTAGCTGGCTGCAGACTAAGTTGAAACATTAATACCAAATCAAAACTGAATCTGTAGCAATTATATGTCTATGTAAAAAGGTACGGGTGTACTTTTGTACAGAAAAAAAATACTCTGGTGGACACTTAACTCTTTCTCACAAGGCATTGCTAAACAGGAGCAATGAGAAAGATTGTACAACAACTTACTAAAAGGTTACAGCGTGATCAATCATTTTCTCCCTAAGATGCTGTACCACAGCACTGTGACAGAATTATACCCGACACCAACCACTTATGCATCTGTTTAGAGTAAAACGGTCTTAAAAAGCGCATCCAAAACCAAAAATGTAATATTTTGCAGCTTATCAATCCTTAAATGTTGTGGCTGCATTTTTGGCTGGAGTGGTGCTGAGCAGAAAAATGTTTAGTGGACAGTTGCTAAACAGGTGCAGCGGGTATACAACAGACAGAAGTTTTGCAGAGTAGCGTATCAGCCTTCCAACTGCATTGTTTTGTCTCTACTGCTTAAATGGGAGTATAGAGAAAGGAAAAGCTATTCTCTGAAAACTGGCGTACAGATGTTACTAGTATTCTTGCACACCTAAGAAGCAGTAAAAGTTTGTTTTTATACTCTACCAGGAAGAAAAATGGCAGCTTCAGATATAAACAAGATTTATATAAATTATACTTTATTTCATTGTAATCAGAACCTGGTAGAGGTTTGGTGAATAATTGTAAACCAAAACCTGTCAAACGTTTGTCAAAAATGAAGACAACCTAATTAGACAAGTAAAGTTACTTTTAACATTTGATTAATAGAACGTAAACCTTTCTTGCGTTACGATTTAGCATTTGTGGTATATCAAAGGTTCAACTGTTTAACACCCCCTCCCCCAAAACACACCAGACAGTTCACATCTGTGTGTTGTGTCAAAACGTAGGACTGTTGTTGAGCCATCCAAAATAACTGGTAACTCAAGTTGCACAACGTTAATACAGTAAGTGAATCTGCCCTAAACTGCAGAGCCATAACACGCAGTCCACATTCCATGTTTATTGTTCTGTTGACGTGAATGGTATACAGTAAGCAGTAGCAGCTTATATTACTGAATGAATAAGCTTCAGAATTCTAGCACAAACCTAAATCCAGAACAGCCATATATACAAAAATGGACTCCAATACTTTAGTGCATAACAACAAATATTAGTTTACTATACAAGAACTATTTAAAAACAGGACAACATTACACAGCCATTTCCATTTTGATAGTAGGATGAGGGTCATAGCCTTCAATCTGGAAATCCTCTGCTTTAAAATCATTGATGTTCTTCACTTGATGAAGGATTTTCAGCTTAGGAAATGGTCTAGGTTTTCTTTGAAGCTGGAATGTAAAAGAAAATATATATTTGGTTTCGGTTAGGAAAAAAAAATCCACCATCAATGCCACACTAAAAACACCCAGACAATACAAATGTAAAACTTGCTTAATAAATGCATGAAGTGACAATCACTTAGTCAAAAGGTATTCCACAAGCAAAGTCTCGGACTATCACAACATCTATAATTCATTCTTGTGCCACTACATGGACACAAACATGAAATAGCTTTGGGTAGCAGCAGCCAATGGGTAGCTGCCAACAACTTTAATTTGTCAACTGCACACAGCCAAATCTCTGTACTTGTGCCTTTCTGTGTGCTCCAGAACACAGCTAAGAGGACAGAACCAACAAGGAGTACATGTTGGCTGAAGCTCAGATCCTTTTGAAAAGAGGACTTTTGGTTTTCCTGGCTGATGTGATATATTCTTTGGTACTTTAAAAGCCCAAACATCTTCATTAATAACACGTCACAAATGTTCTGCTACAATCTCATTAGAAAATCCCACTGAAATGATTTCATAAGCACTGTGACCAGAAGAAATACGACCCATTTGCTTAGTCTTTCAAGTTTCTAAAACCACACAGAACCATTTTCTAGCCCCCTGTAAAATATATTCTATATACAAGATTTATGACACAATACATCATATAGATACATAGAAAATGCACAAGATGTTTTACTTCCTATCTTCGTTCAGCATAATATTAGCACTACTTGTACTTACCTGAGTTTTTAATGGTTCAACGTGATTAAGGTATATATGAGCATCTCCCATTGTGTGGATAAAATCACCAGGCTGGAATAAGAACAAAAACCGTAACGGGTCAATGCTCCAACATCTACTTTTGACATTAGCAAATTTAAATACATGGAAATGATTGTGATAGAGAAATATTGTGTGTGTGTGTGTGTGTGTGTGTGTGTGTGTGTGTGTGTAGTGACTACAGATTCACTTTAAAGTATGCCTGTACTTTGCCCATGCAGGATGCAGCTGCCTGTACCTTCCCTCCCTTACTGGCCTGCAGGAGTAAAGAGAAGGCTTGTGTAATCTCAAAGCTGATCCTAGTCGGATCTTACAACGGGCTAAGAGAACTCTATCCCCACCCACAAGTGATGGCCCGGGTGCCCGAGCGGGCTTGTCACTAGCACTGTCACCAGCTTTGCATAGGCCAAGCACAGGCACACTTTAACTACAATTTACAACACACTTAGATGATGTAGTTGCCATCTTTGGACAGAATAATTGTGTTATCCAACATTACCTTCAGTCCTGTAACGTGAGCGATCATATAGGTTAATAAAGCATAACTGGCTATGTTGAATGGCACTCCTAGGCCCATATCTCCCGATCTCTGGTATAGCTGACACGACAATTCATTGTTGAGAACATAGAACTGGCAAAGAGCATGGCATGGGGGAAGTGCCATCAGAGGGAGATCTACAAAAAAAAGATATACATTAGTAAGCCATAATTTTATACAAATACATTTTCTCATAGCAGAATCAAGGAAAACGCTGATAGGAAGCTAGTCTGCCATCACTTTTCCCAAATCCTTATTTCTCAAAGTCAATTTCTATATATTTGGAGACTTTCCATCCATAAAAAGAAAAAAAAAAACAATAAAACACACGTATTTATGATAGAAATCTAGGAAATAAAGTGTTTTGGGGGGAGAAATGGCCAGTGAACATTCATTGAAGAGTTTTAATCTTGACAACCTTTGGGATTCCAGCTGCACATAATGATCCTCCTGTCATCTGGATTGTTCTTAATGGTTTCAATGACTCTTTGCAATTGGTCCACTCCCTCTCCTGTGTAATCTGGAAGGAAAAAAAAAACAAAAACACATCTGGTGTAAAAAAACAAAAACGTGTATAGAACAAGGCTGGGTTCCCACCTATGTGTGCATCACAAACCACATTGTACATGGTCTAGAGGGGATCCCAATCTTTGCTACAGGGCCCCCAACACTGTAAACACATTATAAAGCATAAATGTGAAGACGAGTCTTGAAGTATGCCCATGTGGCCAAAAATAGTTCAGGTAACTTTTATAAATAGACCAATACAACATGAATTAACCCTTTCACTGCCAAAGATATAAGGTTTACATCAGAACAAGATCGCTGCCAGGTTACGTCCTCAGCATTCACTTCAGTGACCATGAGCTTATAACAAAAATGTTCCCCAGACTCTACCGAGTCAATGAATAGCTGTGGTCAGCAGCTGATCGCAGTTTTTCATTTAAAATTACAGATATTTGTTACTAACTCAATAAAGTTTTAGCTCTTAGATTAAGCAGACATGCTGGAAGTTATGTTACATTAGTGTGTACTAATGAGTTTAGTGTATTTCTATCAAAAATGTCATTTTGATCAACATTTGTGCAACTATCACAAGATATACAAAATTTGTAGCACCAGATTTGTATTCTACCAGCCCAGTGCTTTTAGAAAATGTATGGTCTGGGAAGTATTACTTCACAGACCATACATGATGTGAAGTAAATATTATACAGATTCCGAAAAGCTGTAAGTGAAAGATAAAAACAAAAGTAAAAATCTGCAAAACTGGTCTGGGCTGTTCCGGTTAGGAGCAGACTGCAGGGCCCAGCAGTGAAAGGGTTAAATGTGTAGACATGGGCCTATACACTTACCTGTATGAATGTCTTTGTACTCTGCACCAAAATGCCTCCATTGAAAACCATATACAGGTCCAAGGTCTCCTTCCTCCCGTGATGTAAAGCCTTGCTTATCCAAGAACTCTCTGGAGCCATTTGCATCCCAGATTTTCACCCCTTTTTCAGAAAGCTCTTTTGCATTTGTAGAACCCTGAAAAAAAAGAAAATCTTGAAGCTGAACAAACAGGAGATTATGATGAATACTGAATATTAACAATTGTTTATGGCCCCTTAATACCTATGCACGCTGCGTTTTACTGTGCAGATATAACATATGCCTCATTGTGCAGTGCGCTTCAATGCCTTTCAATCAGAATGGCACCCCAAAACAAAGATATTAGGGGCCAACATTACAGAAGAGTGCACACACATACTGTGCATCACGTTTTAAATATGGCAAAGGTCCGGTACTGCTTGTGTTGTTGTGCGTTTTCCAGTCCAAACTGAATGGGCTACCTTAACAGCTCACGCTGACCAAACGCACCAGGTGTGTAGGGGGCAGAAAACTCCTACAATAGTGAAGTCACGTAGGTATCATGGCATCAATCAACTCATGTATTTCGTCTGGTAAATAAAAAAAAGAATATGAATGTATTTGGCAATCAAAATAGTAACTCCACCAAGCAAAGCAGAGTGTCTCTATTTTATGGAAAGACTGAATTGCTGACCAAGCTCACAAATATTTTGATATGTTGAAAATGTTTGTGTGTGATAATTGCTTCCAACAACATCACATTCACTGGAACTAAAGGTGTTAACCCCTTAGCTGCTAAATCAGAGTAATACATGGTTTATGAACAGTATGCCATGAATGTGAACCAGAGCTGGGCAAAGATCAAGTGATTCTGGCGTGGTGTCCTGCCCATAGCGGATCACTAACTCTGGTCACAGATCATTTTTCTGAGTGTAGCAGTTTTGATATTATTACCAGCGTTATTATCTGCATAACATCAGACAGAACACTTTCTCTTTCATTAATTGAAGGACACAGATCAAAGTTCTGGAACTTTATGATGTAGCGCCACCTACAGGAGGGCGCTAGGCACAAGAAAAAAAAAAACAAGTTTTTGCAGCTGTGCATGGCAACCAATCAGCATCCGTCCTTCATTTTCAAATCTACACTGAACAAACTGAACAGAGAAGCTGATTGGTTGCCCTGGTCAACTGCTCCAGATTTTGTCTGCTCCAGTTTTGATAAATTCCCTGTAGTATATTCATTTTTCAGTGCAGCAAATTTAAAGAAGAACTCAAGGAAGACATTTTATTAACCCTTGCAGTAGGGCTACCCCCACACAGCAAGGGTTATCTGCTTGTTTTTGCTTAGGGTAGAAAAAAACAACAAACCTTTTACTCACCGGATCCCACCAGCTCTTAGACCGGTCCCTGGAGCGTCTCTGCCCCTTCACTACAACAGGAATCCTCATGTCTCCATGTCCAATACAGTGTATAGGACGTGAGGGACATTCCATCGCTGCTGACTCCGAGGATTGGGTGAGTTTAACTTTTTTTCATTGACCCTAGACAAAAATGCGCCGTTAACCCTTGTAGTGCGGGGGGGGCTAGCCTTACAGCAAGGGTTGATAACATTTCTGCCCAGAGTTGTTCTTTAATTTTGCTGCACTGAAAAATGAATATGCCATGTCTATAGGGTTCAGTCCCTGGAAATGACCCTAGTGGGTTTCCCTTTGAGCCACACTCACAATTTGTGGAGAAATCGGCTTGCCGTGTTAATTTTCTGTACATATTGATATATTGAACTACAGATCACGATTTCAGGGAGCTTTTACATACTAGAAATGTTACTTGGAATTTTAATTTCCATTCATAAAAGAAATACCTTAATGAACCACAGAAGCTCTTCAAGCACTCCTTTCCAGAATACCCGCTTTGTTGTAAGCAAAGGGAACTGATCTGAGGGGAAAACAAGTAAATATTGAAGTCACTATTAGCAACGAATATGTATAAGCACAGCATCATGAACCCCTTACTTCATTCTCTCAGTCCATGAAACAGACTAGCCAAAGCCAGCTGCAGCTCTTCAGCCATGGTGGAGCTATAGAACCCAGTATGCCATTCAAAAGATTCAGGCACTTGCTAGCTCTTTAGGCCAGAACTACACAGCAGATTTCATTAGGTTCTAGAGAGTAAGCTACAAGTAGCCAATCGCACATGACTGGAGTACTGTGTGATCATAACAGAATGGTCATTGCTGCATGTTGCTTGGTCCATAGGGTGCCATTTGTTCCACCTCTTTAGCAATCAATTGATCTATAGAATTAACAGATGTATAGCTCTGGCCTAATGAGGTGACTTCCAGCAACTGGATAAATCTTTCAACAGCAAGTGATTAACATCAGGGTAGCTTATCCCCCTGTGATTGGCAGTCTCACTGACCAATAAGGAGTCTTGGGGGTGAGTCATGCATTGATCTGCAATGCAGTTAAACTATTTACGCATGTTGCTTGCGGTGTAGATGTCTGTTACGGTATACGTGCCCATGCATTTCTCAAGGGTCTTCAGAGAACATCCCCGCATCAATAAATAAAATGCAGCCCAAGTGTTTTCTGGTGTATGCAATGGGGTGCGTTGATGGCCAGATGCAGTTTCGGGCATAGATGCATGCTGGGGGCCTATTAGAAGTAAATGGACACCCCCAAAACTGTGTGCAACACACACTTAGGAGCGTGGCAGTGCATTCAAGTCAATGCACTATTTTTTGTGATCACAATGGACGGGAACGCAGGCATTGCTGTGTCACGCATTCTGGTGAGGGCGATCCCACTGCGGGTGTGGCTGCAGTGCCATTGATTTAATTGCACCGAATGCCCCCCGCCACCCCAGAACGCAGGGAGCCTTCACAGTGTGCATTCCAGCATGGTTAGCTGCTGGAACGCACTGGAAGTGGTGTGAACAGGCCCAAAGCCCTCATTCACACAAGAAACGGCCGGCCCATACAGATCCGTGCAGCCGTATTGGGCAGCTCCCGGGAAGGACAGGTGCTGCGTGTGATTTGTATGCAGCAGCCTGTCCTTCTCTCTATGGGAGTACGTGGCCGTACGCTCACCTGAACTGCAGGTGCTCGTACTGATACGCAGACAGGATGCGTCTGAACAGGGACACCAGCACCCTTACAGACGGGCAGTTCGGGTGAGCGTAGGGCAGCGCACTCCTATAGAGAAGGACAGGCTGCTGCATACAAATCACACGCAGCACCTTTCCTTCCTGGGAGCGGCCCGATACGGCTGTGCACGTCGCATGGATCTGTACGGGCCGGCCGTTTCTTGTGTGAATGAGGGCTAAAGCATATCTGTCAATCCATCTGGTTCCCCTGCCAGAGCAGACAACTATTCTCCCCACCACCACCCATATGATAGTGCTCAACCTGGAAACTGGTTACACAGTCACCAAGCAGTGTCTCAGTGGGGGAAGTCTTAACAAGAGAACATTTCACTTTTTCCAGAATGGACAATGAGACAGGATTATGTTAGGCCGTAATCACACCTCTGAATTGGGCTGGATTGCAGACTTTGCGATTGCATGGAAATGTGATGTGAATAGCTCAGGGTGGAGATAGCCGTCATTGTATTGTACAGCGCCTCCCATACGCTGCAGATCACATGACTCTCACGGAGGAATTCATGAGACTCAGTTTACTGTCAGCTTAAAGGGCAATATTAAATGTGGAAAACTGATATTACCCCCACAAATTGGTCTCCTCTATCCCCCCCCACCATCATCATACCTTTGGGGGAACCACCCCCCCCAAACTGGAATTGCCCTTTAACCACTTGCTGACTGAGTGTTTATACCCCCTGCACCACTTTTGCTTTTTATTATACAATGATAAAAAGTACTGAACATTTTGAAAAAAAACTGTTCTCCCTACATTAGGTTATAAAACATTTAATATTACCCAATGTTTTAGTAAAATATAAAAGACAGGGTCACGTTGGGTAAATAGACACCAAACATGTCAAGCTTTAAAATTGCGCGCACCCGCGAACTCACACAAAAAAAATACAATACGCAAAATTGACCAAGCTGTTACCGCTCATCAGTTGAGTGTTATCAGTGATTGATGGGCCTACAATTATTGCTCTCACTGTGACCTTTGCGGCGTAATGTAACATGTGCGGCACAATGGATGCAATCGTAATTTTTGCACGAAGGAGCACGTTAGCATTTGGGGGGTCGGGGGACTTTAAAAAATGTTTTTTTAATTGCCTTTATATGTGACTTTTAATTTTTTGTTGTAACTCATTTTTTAAAACCTTTTTTGCACTTAACTTTATTGCGATCATATAGGGGGATAACAAGCCCCCTATGTGATAGCTTGGGATCGCCAGCAGCGGCTGCGACAGGGCACACATATTACAAGCGATCGGGCATCTCTACAGATGCCCGAACGCTTGTATGTAAACATCCATTGCTGGCGGTTTACATTGCAAGCTTATTTCCAGCTCGTGCGAGCCGCCTAGCAACAGGCACTAGCGGGGCGAGATGGAACGTTTAAAAACACCCACCCGCATTCAAGACCACGGCCAGACAGCAGGTGGTTAAGTGGGGACTTCTGTTCACTTTGTGGAGATTTCTCCTCACTTCCTGTTTTATCACAAGGACAGGAAGTGAAATCTAAGAGGTCCCCAGAAACACATGTATTCTGAAACAAAGTGTGAGCCAGCCCTCAGGGAACATTAGCTTTTCTGCCCCAAAGCTGGGTACACACAGCAAATTTTGCTTGATTCCTGCTGAACTGTCCCATTTACCGGATCGTAGAAGTAACCTGGCGGCAGCCGAGTCTCCAGAAATCGCTTCTACTGTGAAGCCGGCTCTACAAATCTGAACAGAGTCCCAGCGGCTTTCTGTTTAACCCCCTTCAGGATTCATGACGGGATTATCCCGTGAAGGGGTTAATTCCTCTGATGCAGCCGGTGTCCCCATTCACATTGTGGTGTTTAGAACTGTATGTTAGAACGCTGTTCAGGGGCATAACATTAATTTAGGGCCAGTTTACACCCGCTCCGGTGCGTTCCAGCATGATTCGCTGCTGGAACGCGCTGGAGGGCATCCCGGTCAGCTTCCTGCGTTCAGGGGCAGGCCGGTGCGTTGAAGTCAATGGCACCGCAGCCACATCCCCCGCACCAAAACGTGTGGCACATCAGTGCCTGCGTTCCGGTCCAGTGCAATCTGAATAGTGCATGCAGTGCACATCACGCCCCCTCCCTTGAACGCAGAAAGCCAGCTGGGATGTGCTCCAGTGAACCGGCCCTCGGAGAGGAGCATACGGACATAATTCATTCTAGTGTCTGGAATATATGAATCTTCTAGCTGATAGAATTTGTGTGCGCACACACACACACACGGAAATGTGCATAACGCACAATTTGTACACTGGATTTTTCTGCCCACTTCTGGTAGACAGATCCAGTGTAGATGGGTGTATGTTCATTAGCCTGTGTACATGAGTCCTTAGGCCCCGTGCATACCTCAGCGTACCGGGAACATGCATTTGTGTAGTTTTTGCCATGCATTGCCCATTCACTTCAACACATACAGAATTTTCAGCTGCAAGCTGCCTGTGCTTTTAAACACACAAGAAAAATATGCATTTCCCTAGCCGCATTCGGGGGTGCTATTAACAACTAATGGCATCGCAAGCATGACACATTTTTGACGCATTCCATTAACACGCATCAACACGCACACATGACGCACGTTGACAGAACACATAGGTGTGAACAGGGACTTAAAGATTCTAAGAGCAAAATGCAGCCACTACTATGCAGCTATTCTGAGTGAATTGTATGTATTGTTAGGACTCTTGCAATGCTGGGACTTGTCGTCCCTCACGGGCAGAAACTCTCACCCCGTAGGCTATATCTGGCTTGCATGCCGAACACAGAGATGGTCCCAGTTCCGGTCCGGTCCTCCTTGCGGTATCCCCGGTAGAGGATGTGTCGGATCTGATCCAGATACTGGAGCTCGTCATGTGGCGGTTCATGGTGAGGCGGCTCGTCCTTCAGCTCCTGTAAGAGAGATGAGGAGAGCGGGAATATAACACACATCATTCTTCCCTCACCCGGGACCGGACCCTCCATACCTGCTGCGAGCACACAGTCTCCTCTGCGGCCACCGGCATTGTATATGTAGGAGTTTTAGAGCCGGGCAGTGTCTGTTGAATGGCGGCTATGGAGTTTTGGCGCTCGGATCTTTCCCGCCAGATTCTTTCCTGTCAGCGGGAGGAGAGGCGGGCTCGCCTGTGTCTTCGCCGCGACATTCCCCCATTATCTCCTGTCTGAGGAGATGAAGACACACATCCTGTGCACACATAACTCGGGTTTATTTCCTCACATATCAGTTCTAGCGGGGTTATGTGTTATTATTATGGCGGTAGGCTGACTTCTGACCCCAAGTGGACATTCGGGGCTCATTCACACCATAGCATTACATAAATCGCACAACTGTGGGGAATTTATCAAAACTGGAGCAGACAAAATCTGGAGCAACTGTGCACAGCAACCAATCAGCTTCTCTTTCATTTTCAAATCTTAACAAACTGAAGAGAGAAGCTGATTGGTTGCCATGGGCAACTGCTTCAGAGTTTGTCTGCTCCAGTTTTGATGAATTCCCCTCTGTGTGATTACGCATGCTAAAGTACAATACAGCTAGCATACCTTAGGCCCCGTTCCCACTGCATGATATGCAAATCGCGCGTTTGTCGCGCGATTTGCATATTGCGCGACATCGCGAGATTTGCCGCGTTCAAGCTTGCATTGAGCAAGCTTGAATCGCGGCTAAATCCGCTCCAAAAAGGGTCCTGCTGTAGCGACACACGATCCGCGACAGCAGGACCCTTTGCCCCATTGGATTGCATTGGAGCGCGATATCGCGCGGTAATTTGCCGCGATATCGCGGGAATTACCGCGCGATAAATCGCTCAATGTGAACGGGGTCTTACTGTGCACTGTGTTCATCACCATTCATTAGAATACACACCTGGCTGCCATGTGCTGCAACATGCGGTTCTGCAATACTGTGCGTTGCAGTGAAAAAAAAAAGCGTGTGCACTTCTCTCTTCCAGCAAATGCACAGCATTGTGGTATTGTGCGTTGCAACACATGGTGACAGATAAAGGTATTGGGATGCCATTCAAATGAATGGCAACGCACCCAGCACTCGTTAACGCACATTCACTATAATGCGATTAGGCCTGAAAATGACTTAAAACCCTCAAACATGATATATTCTGTGAAAGCCGAGACCCTATAGAATAAAATGGTGGCAGTTGCAAATTTTTATGTTGCGCAATATTAGCGCAACTTCTTATCAAACCCCAAAATTTATTGAAATGACCCAAAACACGATAAAATACCCATTTTTTAAATACAATATGAAAGATGAGGTTACAACGAGTAAATAGATTCCCAACATGCCCAGGTTAAAAATTGTGTGCGACAGAATTTAGTACCCCAAAAACGCTTTAAAAGCCCCTGCAGGTCATTAGTTTAGAGATACCCGTACATATTGGCCCCTAGAATTATTGCTCTCACACTGGTGTGTGTGGCGATATATAACATGTGTAGCGCAATCATCGTTTTCATATGTAAGTGCACCCGACGCGTGTTTATGTGAAGGCGCACATGCTCGTGGGGGCGGGGGACATTTTTTACAATTATTTTTACATTTATTTTATTTAATATTCATTTTAAAAACTGGGTTTTTAAAAAAAAACTTTACTTTAATTGCTGTGACATAGGCGGGCTTACAATCCCCCATGTGAAAGCATATTGGCAGTGACAGGTCCTCTTTAAGGTGATACTGGGGGGACGAAAAGACCCCCAGTGTCACCTTTACACTTGAAATAAGCTATTGACGTACACTGTATGTCACTGGTCATGTAAGGGTTAAAGAAGAACTCCGAGCATATTAACTACTTGCCATCCCGCTATTGTATTTAAATGGCCGGACAGCAGCTACCTTTTAACAGGTCGCTGTCCTCCATGTGGGACCGGCACGGCGGGACTCTGCACTGAGATCAGAGGGAGAGCAGCACACTCCCCTCCGATCACTGAATGCGGAAGTCATGTGTATTACATCACTTCCACCTTCAGCTTGTCATTTCTCAGGCAGCTGATGCAGGAGGTTACTTGGTCCTCCATACCTGGGAAGTAGCAGGTATTGGGACGGCTGCAGAGGAGGAAGCGAGGGAATGCTGGTAAGGTGAGTGTAAGGGAGTCGGTGGGCAAGGTGACAGTGTGTCTCTTTAACCATGCCCTTTTATGCCACACCTACTGTTCAGCTTAATGTAGCTTAAACCAATGTTGTAGCCCACCGTGCATGCTACGTCCATCACTACTTTTCTCTCTTCAGTGTGCCCCAGGTTTTTTCCAGTTCTTATCAGCACTCTTGCTACAGATCCATCTTAGCTGCTGGAAAGTTTGCCCAAGCTGACTGTCCCTGTGCTTGAACCCATGTTAAAGTGAGATTAAAATCAAAAGGATTTTAAGCTATTTCAAATGCTGCTGAAATCACTTCCAATGGATGCTGCGTCTTGATGTTTAAACGTTTTAGTTTGCTGCAGAATCAGCTGATCTTCTGAGCACCGGTCCGGATATCCTATTTTAGGGCTTGTTTTCACTAGCCTGTGTGTTCATCGTACTGTACCGTGCCGCAACGCAAGGGATCGCATATACAAAGTCTCCTGGCATTCTGAGGCGGGAGGGGGCTTGGCAGGGCCATTTATGTCAATGGCACTGCAGACACGCCCACCGTGCATGCACGATTTTTTGCGATCATACCGCACTGGAATGCAAGGCATGTTGTATTACCATGCAGTCCTGTGCGGCCGATTGCACTGCAGGCGGGTGGCGTATCTGCAGTGCAATTGACATGAATGGCACTGCCATGCCCCAGAACGTAAAGGAGACTTTGTGTATGCGATCCCTTGTGTTCCGGGCACGGGACAGTGCACGGACTGGTGGAAACAAGCCCTAAGGGCCTGTTCACATGCGTTTCAGGTCCGGATCTGCAGACGCGGTGCTACTGATGCAGTGCGTTTTGGCCGCGTTTTTGATGTGTTGCAGTAAAGTGGGGAGTGGGGCTGTTAGTATGTTAGCTGCAGTGCAGTGCGTTTTTGACGCGTTTGCGTTTCTGACCGTTTCCTGACCGTACAAAATGTGACATGCAGTATTTTTCTGTCTTAACCTGAACGGACTGCGCACATGAGAACTGTAGCCCATAAAACACATAGGGATATACATTGGGATGCATTTTGAGTGCAGGAGTGTACGGATCAGGTCAGCACATAAAACGGACGTCGTGTGAACAGGCACTTAGGCCCCATTCACACTGAGCGATTTATCGAGCGATTTTTGCAGCGATATCGCTCATATTTCCACGCGATATCGCTCTATGTAGCTTCTCCAATCCATTTCAATGGAGCTGTTCACATCTCGTCGCTCAATATCGCTTGTAGCTCGTCGCTGTAGCTTGTCGCTCCTACATGACCCTTTTTTCGAGCGATATTGCTCCTGATTGCATACAGCCCAATAGGAAAAAGTCGCGCAATATCGCTCAAAATGGCGCGATTTTCATGTCCCTCAGTGTGAATGGGGCTTAGAGTGACTCCTTTCTCAAGCAGAGTGCTTTGCAGTCTCCCTTGTGTGTGCTAGTAAGCTGTGTGTGTCTCCACAAACACACAGACAAAGCCAATCAAGCTACTTCCCTCCCCCCTGGCCCCCTCTCCTCTAAGCTGATAGATGAACAGTTGCTGGAGTCTGCTCTGTCCCTTGTGATCTTGTTTTGGACAGGAAGTTCAGGGAAGCTGAATTGAGAGACTTGGAAACATGATGATTGTAAGTGTTTGTGCAAAAATGAAGCAATGTTTTTCTGGGCAATATACATTGATTTGGATTCATTAATGAAAAAAAGTTTGAGAGTTTAATATTACTTTAACCAAGTCCAGAGAGGAGAAGATATTTCCTGAAATAGTACACAATACACTATACTGACAGGCATTAGCAGTAATGATATAGCATCAGTCCACTTTTTCATGACATAAAATGTAAAGCCTTCTAACAATCCTGTTTTGTGCCATGTTTTTTCTGTTATCATTGTATATCTAATAACCTTCAATTATTCAAAAACAGACCATACCACCCATGATTCTACAGTTTTACAATCCGGACCATTGTAGGAAGGTGCACTAAAAGAGGAGGCCTGTAGAGGGAGACAAATACTCAGACTAGAATTCACAGGAATAACACACTTTTTATGGAATGTTTCTTTTTGGTAATAGGTATAGTGTAAGCATAATGTTACAAATAACATAAATCACATGCTTTGTCTGAAAATGTTCTTCGCAATGTTCACATGCCCCCATACCCCTGTACACAGCCATTTTCTCCAACTTCATGCGTCATGCGTTTTCCTCAATATCGCTGACAGGAAGTATTGACAACTAAGTGCAGTTGGTTTATGCTGTATAAAGCTTCCATGATAATTACTGGAACTTAAAATACTATCCAACATGTGGCCAAGTGGGACCTTTTTATTCCATTATAAATCACATAAAGTAAATATTTCCAATAGCTTGAATTGCAATGCAGATGATCATAACATGGCCATAAATACTGAAAACAGAATACCGTCCGAATGTTTTTGCTAATAACGTGTACAGCTATAGAAGCAAATCCATGTAAACAGGGCTGTCCTTATAATGAGTCAGGCTGAGGCTGTTGCCTCAGGCAGCATCTCTTTGGGTCATGTAGTGGCAGCAGGCAGAGCGGCACAATGTTTCCAGTGTGCTACCGCCCCCTTTCCGGCCAGATTGTCCCAGGTTGCTAAGGGCAGGGAGATGTGTAAGGGCCGTACACATCTCCCCACCCAGCTCATAGTAACCTGGAACGCTCTGACCACCATCCCACCCAGCTCCTGGCAACCAGTGACATCAGTGAGCTGGGCAGGACACCGGCCAGAGCACCCCCCCACCCCTGCCAGAACTTGCAAAAAGAAAGTCAAATTTCCCCTTGTATACCTGGCAATTATGGCAGTTACTATAGCAAGCGGAGAAAACTACTCCTTTCAAACGAGTGACATGTAAGCTTTTGTTGCACACAATGGATACTGAGGGAAATTAAATATAACGTCTTGGAAGTGCATGAGAGGAAAAAATGAAAATGATAAAACCCTATCTCCAGAAGGAAAGTAAAACTACCTTTGCAGTGGGGCTACCCACACTGAAACGATTAGCTGCACATTTTAGTCTAGGGGTATTGTGTAGAGAACTTTCCTGTCTCCTGAAGGGTATTTCTTTATCCCCTGCCACCATTTTCTGCACCCACAGGTATGGAGATCATCTATCTATCTGCAAACCATTTATGTAAGCCAGTAGGAGAGGAAAGCTGCACTGGAATGCCCTTCCCGATTCGCATCCTGACTTTCATCACTTGGAATGCAAGTACTTTCTTTTTTTCTATCAACAGATACCATGAAACTCATCACTTAGACTGTGCATGGCCTAAAACATCTTAAAAACTCAGAGGCAACATAGCATTTAAGAGTCTCACCTCTCAGAAACAGACTACAGTTTCTTGAAGAAGTCTTAGGTGGGGGTAGTAGTTGGGGCTCCAACAATACACCAAAAGGGTTGAGTGGTCACTTAATCATAATAACCACTACCCTGCTCTGTTGGGATACTTAGGAGCCACAGCAAAGACCTCACCTTGATTCATGTCCACGGACCTAACTGCCAATAGATCCTTTTGTGATTCCTTATGTGTTGCAGCATATTGCCCACATTCCAATACTTTAGGGGGTGGTTTTATTGCTGTCCTCAATCAGCAGATAGGGCAGCGGTGCAACAGGAAAAACCCATTAAAAAAAAAACATTTTAACCTACAGATACTGCTGACGTCAGGAGGTCTCGCAGACCTATGGAGGCACCTGCATCCCCTCATTCTTCAGATGTCCACAAAACCTTATCTAGAATTGATATGTTTTTATCCAAGTAGTAGCGTAACAAAAATTCTTGATGTAGAAATAGAAGATGGCAGTATCGGGCCACGCTCCAGTAATGCTCCATTGGCGCGGTCTAGGGGCTACCGGTGCTCTGGTAGTCTGTTGATTCCCAACGCGTCTAGCAGAATATGATATGTTAAAGGCTAAGTTGCAGAGTTGATGGTCAGAATACACTGAAGAGGATCCTATTCTCTGTTGGGAAACTGCTCAGGCAGTCCTACACGGGAAAGTTTGGCCTCTTAAAGAGAAATCTAGTGGCCAACTGTACAAATTCCTGTCACAAAAGTGCAATAATCATTTACACAGTAAAACTCACAAATGTTTGATGCTAACAGGGAGTATTGGTTGGAAAGTAAACAGATTTCTGATCACTGGTTAAAACAATATGACAAGCATGTTAAGCCCTCTTGCACATGGGTAACAGCCGGCCTGTACAGATCCGTGCTGCGTACACGGCTGTATCGGGCCGCTCCCGTGAAGGACAGGCACTGCGTGTAATTACACACAGCAGCCTGTCCTTCTCTATGGGAGTACGCGGCCCTACGTCCTGTCCGTACTCGTACGCTGACAGGATGGATATTGTCTGCGTCCAAGCAGGGACAACTACACCCGTAAGGACGTGCAGTTCGGTTGAGCGTAGGGCGGTGTACGGCCGCATACTTCCATAGAGAAGGACAGGCTGCTGCATGTAATCACGTGTAGCACCTGTCATTCCCGGGAGCTGCCCGATACGGCCGTGCACGCAGCACAGATCTGTACGGGCCGGCCGTTACTCGTTTGAATGAGGGCTAAAACCTTGACAGATGCGTAACAAGTAGGGATGCACTGAAATTTTGGCCGCTGAAATGGCACTTTTGGCAAAATTGTGGTGCAATCCCAGTTTTTCTCCTCCCCTCTGGGCACTGCTCTGTGACCCCTGTGACACGCGGTGCCCAGCGGAGAGAAGAGAAACATTCAGACACCCGAGCAGGGTGGGGAAGAGAGCGCTGTGAGCTGCGATGTTACAGGGGACCGAGCTCACCTTCTGCACCGCCCCACTTGGCCTCCTGTGACAGATTAGGATGTAGCACGCTGTGGGGAAGAGACAGCTGTCACAAGGGGCAGATCCGGCGATGCTGGGGAGGAGTCAGCTGTCAAAATAGACCTAGCTCCCCTCCCGCACTGCCGGCTCAGTCTCCTGTGACAGCGAGTCAGGATAGAGAGTGGTTACAAGCAGTCAGCAATCAGCTGATCGCTGACTGAAAATAATTGAGGACATAGTATGTTCACATCACTTCCTGTTCATTCATAATTGTGGACATGGTAAACATACTATCTCCATAAGTTATGAATGAACAGGAACACTCAGTATAGAGGATTCCTGTTCATTCATAACCGGGGCTGCAGAAAAAGAGATTGAGGACTCTGTGTTCCCAATCAATTTTTCTATTTTAAAAGGGAAATATCAGTGGTCTGTTTAGACCCCTAATATTTCCCAGAGCCCCCAACAGTAAGGTTCAAAAATAAAAATATTTATTAAAAAAACAAATAAAAATAAAATATAAAACATTTTAAGTTTAGTAAAAAATAAATAAAAATGAAATATTCAAAAAAATTTAAAAGGTTAGAAAATTAATAATTTTTGGCTTCAGTCTGACAATTTTTTTAGTTTCGGTTTCAAAATTTCATTTCGGTGCACTACCAGTAAGAAGGTGAGAAAACTGATTGCCAAGTTATCAACGGATAGGAGACCAGAATCCCACATTACTCAGCTCAAGGATAGCAAAGGAAATCTTCATTCCTACCCTAAATCTATAGCCCATACATTGCAAAAATACTACAAGACTTTATAAACTGTCCATTCAGATCACCTCAACCTAGGAACTGAATTTCTTGATACGCTTTCCCTCCCAAAATTGACAGTGAAGAACCTGAAGAGTCTTAACGCTGCAATGACTCCTGGCAAAACAAAACAGGTCATAAAGGTTATAAAGTTATGTCCCAAAGCACCAGGCTTTGACAGTAACAACAGAATTCTACAAACTCATAACTGGATAAATTCACATACCTATATTATTCAAGTATAATCATATAGCTACACACAAAACATGTTCCCCTACCGGTAAAATGGCTTATATACCGTTAGCCAGAAAAGGATCCACTCTGGACTAGTTCATACCGCCTAATTTCATGTCGTGGAGCACTGTAGGCTGTGGGACTCTTCTTTAGCATCCCTGGTCTTGTTGGCCTTAGACGCAATGAAGGCCTTTGATAATGTCTCATGGTCCTGGATTAAACTGGTATTAAACAGTATGGGTTTCATTTGTAAGTTTATTCATTGTGTGACTGCTCTTTACAACCCCCTGTGGCTTAAATATATAAATCCTGTACATTGCCTCAGTCGTTTATGCTGCAAAAGGGGACCCCTTTTCCAACCTATTTTTCAATTTATCCTTTAAACCTCTCTCCAGATCTTTTGCATTGCTAAAGGTTTTTAGGGGATGGATGGTGGGGCAGCAGGAGGTCAAGTCAGCAATGTTTGGGGATGATATCAGGGCCAACAGGCAATGGATGACTCATTGTGGATTCAACATTCAATTTGATGCAAGAACCTATCTGGTAATAGTGATTCTCTAGGAAGTCACGGTGTTACTGTATATTCTAGGAATTTTGGGCCATTCATTAATAAAAAGAAGTGAGGGAACTCCAACACAAATAGCCCTTTCTCTGTCCAGCCTGGGCAGTTGCCACCTGATTCAAATGATCCCTCAAATGTTACTAGAAAGCATACTTGCTCCCTCATGAAAGAAAATCTCTATCAGAATTGTAAAATTACTTAAAAACGGCTAGATCACAAAACACCCCCAGACCCCGCTTCACATCAAGAAAAAAAAAGAATGGGCAGCCATGATGGCTAAAACTGTGGACACTAAATACATAATACATAAGGATGGAATGCCATGAGACAAGCAGTTGTTAATACTGTATGTCTTGGGGAGAGGTTCAATTGAAAGTCTTACACAAAATGGGGCTTTTACTGTAATATCTCACTTACAGACCCCTCCTCAGGGGTACACTGGCCAAAATGCAAGGTATCTTACCCAGACTTGACCAATCTTCTGTGACAGAACACAGTGGTGGAAGCATTTTGGATAAACACTATTGTTTATATGAACACAATTTCCAAGAAAAATAGAGCCCTCTCTCCACAGCTGTTCTTTCTCCACAGTGTAGAGGACTCAGTAAGTGACCAACATCTGCATTTTCCCCAGTCATCTTCCAGGACAGCCATCGAGATATAGGCTCCGCCTACCTGCAACAGGAAACACATCAACCACATTAAATAAATAGACTCCTCCTTCCATCCCAAGTCAGTTTTTTTGTGTTTCCGTCGGCTACAAGTAATCAACTCATGTTTTTTGAAATGGGAGAAAATATGTATTTTAGGGATAAAGAAAAGTATCCTGAGCAAGTGGCTCCAACCAACACCACCCTCTTTACAGAACTTAAACTACACCACACAATGTTAATGGGATAAAAATGTACAAACCAATACCTAAATACACGTACAAAGTCATTTTTTTAAGGTATGGTCAAACTTTATTATACCAGAGTCTTCATCGGAAAGACATTACGACAAACTACAGAATGGTATGCCATGGAAACACTCTGCGGGCACAGGAGGTATTTTGAAGGGGACTTAAGGCTGAGGCAGCTAGTTCTCTAGTAGTTGCAAGGTTGTAGGTCTTTCTGTAGTTCATTCATTATTGGAGATAGTTGGAGGGAAGAATCTGCTGACTGACATCTTAAGGATTGATGGATTAGCTAGGGTGGAGAAAAATAGCAGTATTCACTTAATGATGGGGGGGGGCATACATGGGAGGGGAAGCTGTTAATGGTCTTGTTTTTGCTTATGACTTGTGACTTAACAATAAAATATTAAATTATTTGAGTTCCAGCATTTCTGTGCCAATACTTGTGTTTTTCCATAAGTGTGAGGGGTGATCCTCTTCCTTGGAAGTACAATAACTGTTGGGTGAAAAATATAGTTGCAGTTTTGTTTGTTTACTATATGTATAATGTAAGGTAAATATATACACATGGGCATATGCTGTAACTATTTTATACCTTTGAAAATAAATAAAAAGCATACGCAAAAAAAGCTAAGATTATAATGATACCAAATTAGGCCCGAGACCCCCACTTATTGTCTAACTATAGGCCTATTTTGCTTTTAAATACAGACATCAAAATTTTGGCTAAATTTCTAGTCAAAAGAATAAAACATTTCCTTGAACAACTCATACACAATCATACATAAAGAAAAAGTAGGCCTTGTGCCTTCCAGGCAAGTGAGAGATGAGGTGCAACTCAAAATACAGCTTATCCACCATTCTAGATCCCTGGAATCAATGTTGCTCTCCCTGGATTTGCGTAAACCCTTTGATTCACTAACATGGCAATATACTGTATATGCCCTTTGCTCTCTTCAAATGGATGTTTAGGGACAACTTCCACGCATGGATTACTGCTCTCTATGCCCAACCTTATGCCTCAATAAAACCCTTCCCTGTACTTTGTGCCTCAATAAAACCCTTCCCTGTACTTTGTGGATCTCTTCAGGACTATCCCCTATACACGTTACTTTGGTCCTGGAGCCCCTTGCAGCTGCAACCCAGGTGAACCCATAAATCTGAGGCCTAGACTTTTTGGATACACATAATGAGATCATGTTATTCACAAACAATATGTTTCTGATTATCTCCTCCTCCCATAGCTAGTAGCTTTATAATTTGCTATATCAGCTATGTCTAATGTATTTCTTCTTTCCCCAAAATGTGCTGTCTAAAGCTGGCCATAATCCAGTAGAATTTAGTTAGAAAGAAATTTGTGGCATATTTGGTCAATCAGTTAATGAGGTGAAATCGACAATCATTTTCAACCGTAGCGATGAAACAATTTGAAGGAGCAGAATGGAAATTTTTTCTCAAACAAATGAAATTCTAACAGTGAATGCGGTTTTCACTCGGGAAACCCCATTCGTACCAAAATTGAATGTTAAAATCAATCGAAGTGTCGAACCACAGTTGTCAAGTCTTTGATGTCTTTACCGAAAATTCTGATAAGATTTTTTATATAAACATTTATACGAAAATCTACTAGTGTGTGACCAGTTTTAGACCAAATCATACTGTTACTGATATGGTAAATTACACTTTTTTTTTTTTACTAAGGTCGACAGCTAAACCCTCTTCTCTATCTCTAAACTCTTCCCCTGGCCATTGACAGATGTAGAGAGCAGCAACACATGGCTATTATGATTTACAACCTAGCTTCATCTTCTATGTGCAAGGCATTGTGACAAATCCAGATTAGGTAATACAATGACGGTACAACAGACATGAGCAACAGTTGGTGCATGTCAGCAAATGCAAAGCTATCCTCATTATGAAGTGATCACTATTCTATTGTGTTGGTTATTTTCGCATATACAGACATGTAGGATCCTTATCACAACTGCTTGAGGTCATCATGCATCTCATTATAAATATAGCTATATATCAGAATCTCTGTGCATAGGATTGTCTAGAACAAACTTTGCTGTTTGTGATTCAGGATTCCTACCTGAGTCTTAGAATTTAATTTAGTACAAAAATGATATATTACAACAAGCAATGAAGAAATCCAGTCAGTTGCAAATTTCATTCTAATTTGTTTTGCTATCCAGTTCAACCGTATCTGCCATGCAATTTGTTTTCTAGTTATTGAAAAGGGTGTTAGGTTTCATTCACACAAGGCAGATTCTTGCTGCAGGAATTACCGGTGGTTCACAGATATGCACAGGACGAAGGGCCCTGTGAATTCATTATAAATGGACTCATTTGTTGCTTACTCACCAATTTCAGAAATGTATAAAGCTTGATGAAGGGATCTAGGGTATCCCAAAAGCTTGTATCCTTTATCTCAAGCTACCAATAAAGGGTATCACTGAAAATCAAAACTTTCTTAGTTAAGAAAAATAACTTAAAGTTTCTTAGGTGAAAGTGACTAACTGACTCTTACAAATTGAAGGGGCAATAAATCATGAGAAACATATAGGGGGTTATTCACTAAAGAGCGGAAGGATCCAGCTTCGGCTTATTTTTTGGCTCTCTTCGGCCGCCGGAGCACTTCAGTTTAGTCGAACCAAAAGGCTGCTGTACGGGCTATTCACAATAGCCGTTACAGCAACCGAAGCAGCCGAAGAACGGCCTGCCTAAAGGTGCCCGCACACCTTGCGATAATCGTACGATAATCTAGGGAGATGCCGCGATCGTACGATTATCGCAAGGTGTGTGGAAGGCGTGCAACCGTTTCTACTGTACGGTCTCACGACTTTTATCTTAGTAACATGTTCGAAAACCCGCCGAGAAGCGTACCATTGTCGACGGGTGTGTGGCATGTTCATAAGATAAATGCCGCACGGTGTCCTCAGCGGGGCGGGCTTGCGATTATCGCAAGTACGATCTGCCTGTCCAAGATGGGCAGATCGTACGCTTTTTAAATTACCTTACAACCATTGCAAGACAAAAGTCTTGCGATGGTTGTAAGGTCTGTGGCCAGCTTAAGGTCGGCCGGTCGCCCCGCAAATGACGGCTGGACGGAGCCAGTCGTGATCTCACGGCTTGCTCCGCCCAGTTGTAACGACAGATCAGCGTCCCCAAATGACCTGGGGATGCTGATCTGTCATTAAACAATAACAACTGGGCAGAGCTGGCCGTGACGTCACAGCCGGCTACGCCCAGTTGTTATTCATTGGCCGGGACCTGCTTAAAGACTCTAGCAGGTGCCATCCAATAGGAAACAGTTGGGGGGGGGGGTTAGCTGTCACTGCTAGCTCCACCCAATCGTCTTTCTTTTGCCGGCATCTATGCCATGGTTTTTTTTTAAATTTATTTAAATTTTTTTTTTCTTTAAACTATTTTAATTTTTTTTAATTTTCCTACATTTGAAAACAAATTTTCAACTTTTTTTTAACATTTATTTCACTTATTTTCTATTCTGCTCGGTACTGCTCAGCGGCATTCGGCTATTCACTTACTGACGTTCTGCCCCTATGAGAATAGGGGCGAATGGCAGCGAGTGAGCTGCTGGAACTTTGGCTCAGCCGATCCAGATGTTGGATCGGCTGAGTCCAACACCTTCTGCACTTCGGCTCAGCTGACCAAAGGCAGATGAAGGCAGCCGATGTACGGCTGAAATCAGCCATACAAGCCAGAAGTGAATAGCCGAACAGCGCTCGGCTCACTTCACTTCGGCTGGGTTATTCAGTCGGCTGCCTTCGGCAGCTTTGTGGATAATCCCCATCATTTTTCTCTGAAATATTACAAAACATCCCATGGAACCAAAGTCTGAAATGTTTACAGATAATTAGCATACCATCTAAAAGTTATGTTTGTGATTTGTTAATGCTTTCTTTACTACATATTGTATGAATTCCTGGCTATCGATGTCCATATTGGCTGGAAGCCTGATCACAACATTTGGGGTAGCAAAGATTTTCACTTCAACAACTGTGTCATACACATCCTGGTCTTCTGTATTTGGACTAAATGACACCTACAAGAGAAGATTTTGTCACAATAAGTCAAAGAAATTCAGCAGTTAAAGTGAAGTCAAAAATCTACATATAGCAGAGCTTTCCCACACTTGTAAACTGTCCTCTTTGCTTTGTCAGATCACTATTACCTGACTATTATACCTGGTGATCCTGCCAGAAATACATGTAATTGTATAATAATTGAAATAATGTAGTTGTACCTAACTTCCTTCTATGGGCTGAAAAAGCTAACTCTGTTGCACAGAAATGGTAAGTGGCATTGTCAGCCTTGCATATGAAGTCTGGTGCTGGACTACAAGACAATCTACATACAATTTTACCTGCATTGCATGGTATCCTCTCCTTATCATTCTAAGAGCTCATGGGAAGTGTGGTTCTATGGATGCCTGCATTTTAGGGCAGCCTATAAAAGCCACTGTTGTGCTCCAGGCAGGAGCTATGATTTAAAGGCATTGTGCACATTGATGAGGAACATTGGAGGAAAGCAGACATGGGGGCTGATTTATATAACATTTGTCCAACCATACGCTTGACCAATGTCATTCCGGCCACTAAATGGAGCCAAAAAGCAATTCCTATTCTTCTTGGCTCTATCTAGTGGCGAAGGTTTTATAAAATGTAAAAGTTGTTAGAGGGTTTATATCTTTTTTATGTTATAAAGAAAAAGGCCTGAAAAACATCTTAAAGCTTAGAATATAAAGTAATAACCCATGCAAGAACCTGTTATGTCCTGGTCCATGTACAGGAAATGTAACAGCTTGAGAAAGAGATCAGAAGTTTCATTCCATGTTACAATGTGCAGAAACAGCACATTTATGAACATGTTTCACCAATATATATAGTTCTAAATTATGCAATTGGGATGGATCCACATTATGGTACTTATCAAATTGTAAGGCATGTTTGAAAACTGTGAAAGTACAACTATCTATCATATACAACTTTGGAACAAACATAAAAATAAATGAGAGACTTTGCAAAAGGTAACCAAGGAGAACAAAACACTAAGGGGTCTATTCACAAAGCTGCCGAGGGCAGCCGAGTGAATGACCGATCAGAAGTGAAGTGAGCCGAACACCGTTCGGCTATTCACTTCAGGCTGGTACGGCTGATTTACATGCTTCAAAAAGATCCTATCTAATGGCTCGAAACGTCACTTTCTGATATAAAGAATTGTATGCTTCAACTTTCTGCAGAGCAGACAAAACAAAATGATGGAGTCTAAATCATTTTGTTTTGTCTGCTCTGTCTTTTTAAGTTGGACACTCCGGTCCACACTCAAACTAAAGTTGCACACCCCTCCGCATACCCCACAACCCCCAACATATACTTTCTTTAAAGAAAGACTTGCCCAAAAGAAAACTCCTCCCCTCCCCCCACAGAACAACTTCCCCCTTTTTTTTCCGCCGTTTTGGAACCCACTCCCTAACACATCCGGAAGAGCGCTGCCACAGATAGGACTCAGGTCTCAAAACTTTCCAAGTACTTTCAACTTTCTGCAGTCTTCTTGCATATAATTAAAGAGCTACTGTATATGTAATGAGGTATTGTTTTACAAGTACTTAGTGCAGACGACTTTTGCGATACAGGGGAATTGAGATGGCTAATTTATGCCATTAGGCTGTGTTTTTTTGCTGGATGGATGGATGCCGTTGGATATAAAGGATTTGAGTGCGCTTCAATGATGTTAAATTACATGCTAAAATAATATGAGATTTTAGTGACTAGGTTTAGATCTACTTTAGGGATTTTTAATTAAACTTAAAAAACATTTGGTTTATAAAAATCCTGCTATATGTGGTTTGACTAAATTGGCATTTGCTCATTTTGTATTTTATGTTTTGTGTGATTTACCTTTTCTATGCTGAACAATGCCTTAGTTCCAGAAGTCATGTTGGTATGTTCAGCCACCCATCCATATTCTTCTTTCATTTGGTTTACTAGGTTAAACATGTCATCCGTGTACTGCTGCCAAAGCTGTACAACATCTTTATATTGCTGTGCAGATACATTTACCAACTTCAGCACTGACTCAGACTTCAAGGATAGCTCTATCACATCCGGACAGTCTTGCATTCCAATGAAGCGATAATGAGGGAGACATAATAGAAGAAAATGTCACACTTGAATAAATAAATGTTTGCCTGAGGGTTTAACTGTTATTAAATCACTCCAAAGAAAAAAGAACGTAAACCTTAATTTGAAACGTTTAATAATTTATGATTTGCCATTAACATGTGCTTATTGGTAGGTTGCGGTTTACCTATTTATAAGAGAAAGTCCTGCTCCAAGAGTTTTAGACCTTCAGTTTAAATAGGTGTCTACTTCCACCACCATGGTGCTTCTATGGTGTTTTGGCACATATCTGGTACACACAATGTAATTCAGCTGAACATACTTGTAGATATAACATGCTTCTGGTTGCATGAGGACCTGTCTTGAAAATATTTCCAAACTTTCATGCAGGTACGTTAGCCAAAATAGTAATACTCACTGGCGAAACTACCAGGGTCGCAGCGGTCACATTTGCGAGCCCTGGTGTTCCGCCACTGGGGGGGCCAGTATGAAAGTATGAAGGGGCGCCGGGCAGGGATTTTTTCTCTACATTTAACCCTGCTTCGGGCAAGCAGGGCTAAATGTAAAGCAGAAGAGCCGTTTTGTACGAGTGATTTCAGCGGCTATGTAGCTGCTGAAATCACTTGTATGCAGTCTAGTTGTGACTTGTCTGGCCCCCCTCCATGGTCCGCCCCCCCCCCCCCCCCACCCCTCCGGGCCCCCCCCCCCCCCCCCCCCCTTTGGCTGCCTTCTTCTGTGCCGTGGTTTTCAGGGTCCCCTGCCCTTCTGGGGACCCTGAAAACCCTGGGGGACCCTGGGGAGATGTATATTGATGCACTGTTATCTGTGGGTTGTATAGCTATAGCTTTTCACAAACTTAGATAATTGATCAATGATGTAAAATATGTAGGTAACACAGGTAGTCACACATTTTATGTCAGCACAAACGTCAAAATATATACATTCTCCTTTGTAATATTTACATAACAACACACACACTTTGTCCATTAAGTAAGTGTACCTGTTGTCACCGCTTCAATACATAGCTGACACCGGTCTTGAAATAGAAAACATTCTGAAGCATTTCGAAGTTTGTTGCATTTTGCATTTCTTGGTGTGGATTTCAAATGAGCAGGAACTTCTGTAAAATGTATAAAATCTTGTGAGAGCAACAATATGATAGTTTTTACATTTACAGGCATATTTTGAAAGGCAAAATAGAATGTGTCAAGCTCAAACTAATAGAAATTGAGGGGAATTCATCAAAACTGGAGCAGAGAATCTGGAGCAGTTGCCCGTGGCAACCAATCAGCTTCTCTCTTCAGTTTGTTCAGTTAAGATTTGAAAATGAAAGAGAGACGCTGATTGGTTGTCACAGGCAACTGCTCCAGCTTTGATAAATTACCCTCATTGTCTTTTACTGTTTTGGCTAAAATTAAGTGAAATCTGATTTATATATGTATTTAATTTATTCACAACCATGGCTGCTTATAGGGGGGTACAGAAAGTCCTCCCTTGAGTATGTATGGAGCCCTATGATTTCTAATGACAACTCATAACTGTATTGTGCGCAACATAATCTCTTTAAACAAAGACATATTAAATACGTCTGCAGGTGTTTTGTGAAGATGTTTAATGTGGTTTATATGAGCGTTCTGTTCATTTACTGAGGAATGTTCTGCCAGAGAAACTAGTAAACTTATGAGATGAAAGCATAATATGCAAAAAAAAGGCATAATACCAAATAGAAATGATAGATGTTTCTCATTTAAACCATCGCTTGGTATGATTGCATGCTGAAATTTATTCCTGGACTTTATTATTTTCCTGATGATTGTAAGCTGATTACTCCTCCAGTTCACATTGATCCGCCATGTCATCACAAGTTGCAGAGGGAGCGAAGGGGACTCATTTAGTGCCGGCAGTAGAGGTCATAAAGAAACAATTTCACAAGTGAAACTGACCTCTTTGTAACATTATTTGAGATGCAAAGAAAATGATCTTACTATAATGACAATATCAAGATTCTCAGCGAGGGCAAGAATAGAACTTCTACCTGGCAAACTTAATCGGTTTGAACATTGAGTTAAAGGGCTGATACTGAATTAGCCTTACACAATGCATTAGATCCAAACTTGTGATCCCTGAGACCAAGCAAGGTGTCCATATGGATGTTAAAGTCTCCGGCAAAGACTATTGTACCTTCTTGATAATCCATCAGCTGGTGGAGTATCCGGCACAAAAATATTGTCGGGGCTTTGTTAGGGGCATATATTGAAGCAAATGTAAACAAGTGGTTGTCTATTGTCCCCTTTAGAAAAAGATATCTCCCGCTAACTTAGGGGTCCAGTTGGTATTAGGGAGGGGATCTGCAGCCACTATTGTCTCTTGCCATTCCGGTAATTGAGGCAGGCTGATTGCCAGTGCTTCACCAAATTGCGGTAGGTCCTCAGGGAACCGGAGTGTCACTGTTTTCCCGTTTTTCCGCACCACTAAGCAAGATGGGAATCCCCATCTATAACTGATCCGTGTCTGTTTGAGGGTCTCCAGGAGTGGGCGCAAAGCCCTACGCCTTTTAAGGGTTTCCCATGTCAAGTCTGGATATATTTGAATAGGGGCACCTTCACATTCTATTAGTGGATGCTCCCGCAGTTTCCTGCAGAATAGTCTCTTTATCCATATAGTAATGTAGTCTACATATCACATCCCGTGGAGCCTCGGATGACAGACCACGCGGGCGGGGAGCACGGTGGATGCGATCGAACATCAGTGGTATGGCAGGTACTTGGCCCAGTATGATATTAAATATACTCCGTATTTTCTCTGCCAATTCTGAGTCTACAATGTCCTCAGGTATACCCCGGATTCGTAGGTTATTCCTACGTCCCCTATTCTCCTGGTCCTCTACTCGGTAGGAGATAGAGCGCTGTGTGTGGTTCAGCTGGCATACCTGAGCTTGAAGAGTCCTTATCGCCACTGCCTGGGAGTCTAACCGAGCCTCTCCGTCCTCCACCCGATGTAGTATATGGGTCATCTCCCCCTTTAGCGCCACTATCTCTGTCTTCAGAGACGTCTCGAGCCGTGAGAGCATCTCCGCCAGCTCGTCTTTCGTGGGGAGAGCCCTCATCAGCTCGTCCACTGGGGATGACGTCACTTGTTCCAGCTCGTCTCTCATTCCAGTTCCCCGAGCCGACAGATCTGCGCTCCTCTCATGCATTGTCAGCCTGGGCGACAGGCTCATGCGGGCGGCCACTCCCCCTGACTTCCCCGAGGCCTCTGACACCAGGAAGCGCTGCATCGGACTCCCCGCTGAGATCTTCGAGCCCCCCTGCTTCCCCGTCTTCCCCGCATGCCGAGGCGTTAGGCAGGTAAGTAATTGGGTAATCGAGGTATGTCGAAGCGCATTGAGTGCGGGCGGGTAGCACGGAGCTCAAACTAGACGCGAACGGCCGCCATCATGGCCAGGACACGCCCCCCCCCCCCAAGCAAGGTGTCTACTTATGAACCAAAATGTCACTGTGTCGCCCAGAAGAAGGGACCCTGCGTGGCCCCGAAACGTTGGCTGTATGACGCCTGTGACAATTTAGTAAAAAGTGCTTTACTTCTTGCACACATCATCGAGTGCTGGTGACTTCTATTATGCACCAAAATGTCCACACGTATCATCACAATGTGACTGTCCACACAGTTACTGTAACATTTTATTTATAAATCTTTGTGCACACAGTTACAGCCATATGTGATAATATGCTTGTATACGAACAATGTGCTGTAATAATAAAACACGGGCAATCAGCCCCATCAGACTTTACCGCCCTAGACTGAGCCCTAATAGCCTTCCCTCATATTCGGATTGAATCTCTCATTTGACTATTACTTTTATCCACATTTATTTTGAAAAATAGAATTAAATTATTGTCTTACCTTGCATCGGTATGTTAAAATCTTCTGAATCACTGCTGAGTTTCTTGTACATCGTAATAAGAAAGTCGCTCATGGCATCAAAAACAGTTTGTCCAAAGTCATATAAACCTTGAAACAAGGTAGAAATTTGCCAGTGTTCAAAATTGTCTGAAATGATGACGGGTTCCCTCCCAGGCACAGTAGTGGTGGTCTCTGGGCGTTTAACATCAGAGAGAAAAAGTTTCTGAAATGACTCATCAAATTTCTTCTGGAAGTTTGTGAAAAATGCAATGCTTTGATTAAACATAAGGCCAACATCAGACATGAGCTGGCTAAGCATGCCCTCTGCCTCACTCAGTTGAGCAGCCATGTAATGTTCATTTGTATATTTTTCTTCAATGCTTTCGGTGTTGACACTCAGTGGTGGCCAATCTTTAAACTGTTCATGATCCTATTCAAAGAGAGTACGCCATTTATATTACAGCTATAAATGAGTCTTGTGCTACTTGTTCAAAACTGGTTCTTGTAAAGTGCACCAGAAGCCAAAACCTTTTTTTTTTAATGTTTTGGATAGGATGGAGCCTGATCATAACGCCTGTCAGATTCTTATTGCTTTCTCTGTCCCCGTTAATGAGATTCACCCTCTACATTTGTCCTGGTGACTGTCATCACTAAAAGTGAAAGAAAATCCCAAATTTTGGGTTGTCATCAGAATAAGAATAGATGGGAAAACTTCTAGTGGGGAACTGGTTCTGGTGACACTGCTTACCACCAAGGATTGCTCTCATGTTGGAGGGATTTTCTCCCACTTCCTGTTGTGGCTATCAGACAGGAAGCTAAGGGAAATCTCCCCAAAGGAAAACAGATGGCAAAAAAGCCAACCGGGTTTATAACCCTCTCTTATTCTATCCAAAATTAAAAGTTTCTACTTTAGAAATGTCAAATATGTATACCTGTTATACTAGTTGACAATCACATATATGCTGTATAGTAAATGACTCATGCAGTTCTCGGTGGAGACACACACACAGCTTACTAGCACACACAAATGTGATTCCATATGACCCTGCAAGGCAAAGGAGCCATCCTAAAAGAGAATATCAGGGCCAGTGCTCAGAGGACCAGCTGATTCTGCAAGAAGCTAAATATTTTAAACATTAAGGAGCAGCATCTATTGTAAATGGTTTAATCAGTATTTGAAATAGCTTAAAAACCTTTTGACTTTAAAGGAGAACTATGAGGTGAGTGCTTTTCACTCACCTCAAAGTTCTAGCCGACCTGTAACAATGAGACTGTCACAGGTCGGCTCAGTAGATCGGGACGTTTGCTCACCTCTCGATCCTGTCACGTCTCTCTGCTGTGACAGGGAGGGGCTGGATTCCCCCCTCCCCGCTGACTGGCGGAACGGACGGGGAGGGAGCGGGTACAGCTGTTGTTCTGGGGACAGTTGTTCTGGTGACAACTATCTAAGATTCCTTTCATCTTGGAGAGATTTCCACTTACTATGTCTTGTGTCTTTAAATCAGGGAATAAAGGAAAAGCTCCCCAATGTGATGCAGACAACAAAAAAAGCCTGACTAGGGTTTTAACCCTTCCCTACTGTAGCAAAGGAAAAGAAAAGTTTGGGCAACAAGTAAACATTGAGTAGTATTTGCATACCTATTGTTCCTCAATTGATTGCTGATATCTAACCAAACTGATATTAGCAAAGTCTAAATTAATGGTACAATGCTCAATAATAAGCATACAGTATTTTCTTTACAGCTAGAACAATGTTGTTTTCTTTAGCATAGAAATGTTTAAATGGCTATAGTTAAATAAACAGCCCTTAAGATAACAAGTTTATCACAATATTTTACCTTAATGATAAATGCCTGTAAACCCTGCTGGGAACAGCTGTTTGTATAGAATGTTATGCAGGAGCGTTCAAGGCAAACTTGACATCCCTCCCACTGAGTTTTCAGCAATTGTTTGCATTGCATTTCTACTTCACTTAGCTTTTCGCTGATGTCCTCAAAGAGCCGGACAGCTTCCTGCACAAAAACATGGCAAATTAATCAGAACATCATTTATCAACCAGATATAAAACATTTATTATAAGATAAGTTAACATTGTAATAAGTGCAGGAGTAAATAATCAAATGCCTGGTCATCCCTTTATTTCTATTTGACTTGCTCTTATGGACAAAGTTAGACATGTTAAGCAGTTTGGGCAAATGGAAAGTAGCACGACTGCTGGTAAAATCTAGTATTGCAGACAAACCTTTTCCTGTACTATGATGATCATATGTGAGTGGTCAGAGTTCTTGCTACTGAGGTAGTAAAAAATAATTGGGTAGTTCAGTTACCAATGAGGGTGCAGTTACTTGCGGAAGAGTCTAATGCCTTTATCAGTATGGTGCCATTTTTAGTTAATGGAACCTACCACATACTGTATAAAACAACTATGGCACCACACATTGCCTGTAAGTTCTCCAAAAGGTTTTTGAGGAATCCCCAACCCCTGGAGCAGTGCCCACATACTGTAGGCTCCTTTTCCGACAAATGGGAGTGGGGCTTAGGTCTCAGTCAGAGAATCTGAGGGCTGCAGTATTTGGCCACTGCACCTGATATGGGGCCTACCAAAAACCTTTTGGAGATCTAAGAGATACATAGAGATACCTTTAGGTGTCTGCTGTCCAACCATGTTGTTTATACAGAAATAAATATATGACAGGTACACATTAAAGATAAGAAAAAAAACAGTTAAAAGCAGAAGATCATGCTTTGTGAACTCAACCCATCTGAGGGATACCCATCACCCTATGTCCTTCCTTTGATTGCTCGTCACAATCCAAATTCCAAAGCATGATTCTGAAACTATGTCCTGAACAAAGTGAGCAACACAAGCACTGGATTTGCATCTATCTCTATGGTTCATGTGTACTTGTAGAAAAAATGTGAGCCAACACAGAATGTCCAAATGTTTTCAATATCCAGCATTTTCATTTCTATTTTATGTGTGCTTATTTTCAGCATCAATTTGAAATGTCAGCAAAGAATGCTAAAATAGAATGTACACATATTTTTCATTCCTCACCCTACGGCTGCTCAGAGTGAGGCCATCAGAGGGACATGCAGTGAGCCACAATCTGCCTCCCGCAGTGAGCAGATGTAGTGGATAGATAAAAAGTAAAGTGGATTATGAGGACAGTATAGTTGATTAAATGTTTTTATTTTGTAAAATCTCAGTGGGAATGTTCCTGTTCCATGACTGTTTACTTTAAATGTCTGCTCTGGAACTATAATCAAACTGTGATAGTTTAAAGCAGTCCGCTGTGTTACCTATTTAAATAGAATCGGTTCCAAGAAAACCATGTTGAAAGACTCAAGCACGGCCTGGTAGAAGAAAGCTCACAATTGCAATGTCAGCAAGTGAATAAACATTCCATTTCCTTTGACATTTACATACAAATAAGTGAAAATCTTGCTAGGATCAAGGGTTACACAACCACTAACTATGTATACTTATTGGACTGCATGGCACATTTAGAAATAAATTTCAGTTGTTCGTGTTATTGATCCAAATTCCAGATAATAAACTTAATTGTCTAAATGTTTTACTAATTACAGTCAAGTTGTTCTTACTCCTCATTAGCTTTTGTTCCTTCAGAGTTTGCATTTCACTCTAGTGCCCACACACGCAACATTTGTTCCTGACTATGAGCCTTCTCACCGAACAATGTGTATGTGCATGGAACACTTCTAAAAGGTGCTGACTTGATTAATGAGTATAAATATATTCAAGGCCAGGATACATATGCATTCCATAGCAAGGACCATGCGTAGGAGGACAAAGGGTCTATAGGATGCAATAGACCAATTCATGTTTTTAAAACATTTTAGCGTAAATAAGCTGTATAATTCCTTATCCAATGTAAGTATAATTAGGAAGAAAACACTTTGAGGATATGTTAACAGTGTTTGTCGCTATGGCCATGTATCATACAGCAAGGGCTATTTGTAGTAATGCTCATGTGTGAAGACCAAGTCATAACCCTTTGCCTTCATACATGTATCTTTTAATGAATGCATACTCCTGCGTAATTCTGGAGCATGAACCTCATCCACTTCCCGGTGTCAAGATAAAACCTTTGGCAACTCAAACAAACATAACATGCATAGAAACATTCCATATCTGCACTCAGATCTTCTTTTGTAAAAGCATTGACTCTTTTTATTGCATACACACAGCAGTACAGAACGCAGTAGCTTGTGTCTTTAAACAGCAAGATTTAATGCTTTTAAAGAAGATCTTAGTGCAGATGTGGAATGTTTCTATGTATCTGTTAGTGACGGCATGCAGTAAGTATACTTATATCACCATTAATAGGATGCTGCCTTAACCACTTGAGTCCGCGGTGTTAAACCCCCTTCACATCCAGGCCATTTTTCAGTATTCAGCGCTGCAGTAGTTTGACTGACATTTATTCGGTCATGCAACGCTGTACTGAAATACATTTTATACCATTTTTTAGGGACAGAGAGAGTTTTCTTTTGGTGGTATTGAATCACCACTGGGGTTTTTATTTTTTACTATATTAAGGAAAAATTACCGAAATGTAAAAAAAAAAAAACAGTTTCCCCTATATTAAATGATAAATCATTTATTATTACCCAATTGATGCCGATCAAGTATATGTTAAACAGTCGGTAACGGCTCTATGCATTGCATGGGTTTTTTCTGCCCGGGTGCGCGCACTGCGAAAGCAGCTCTGCCTCCGTCCGTTTTTTTTTCAACCGGCGGGCAGCAACTGGTTAAAGGAGAACTATGGGGTCCAAGCTTTTCTTTAATTTTGGATTCCATGGGCTATAGGAGTACATTTTGCAATTTACTCCTATAATCCAAAATGCACCCTAAACATATAATTGTTACTTTAAAATGGTGGGCGGGGCTAGGCGCAGCAGTGGGGAAAGATCCCAACAATACTGTCGAGATCCTCCCCACTGATCATTCGTCACTGTCACTGACTTCTTGAGAACTGCTGCGCTTCCACGAATGTATGGGCATGCGCAGCAGCTCTGTCCCCGCAGCTCTCTCCCTACCTCCACGTCCCCGTCGTCTGTGCCAGCAAATGGCAGCGCGTGCATGGAAGGCTGTTTCTCCTCACTGCCTCTGCCCCTCCTTCCTCTGTCCCCGTCTTTTTTTTTTTAAGCATATAAATCTTTATTAAATTTTCTCACAACCAATAATGGTGCAATTTATATACGGTAAATAGCAGCCACATACATGTCATAATGCATGGAGAGTATGCCAGTAATAACTAATACAAAGACCACTGACGGTACAGAACCGGTGATAACAGTATATCCGTCATATATGCATGGAGAAAGTCCTCGTCTTAAACATGTGCAGCTGTTGTATGGAAATCTGTTCCCCATAAAGGTTAGTTCCCCCTGCCGTTCAGCTATTACCATCTTCTTTAGAGCCGGTGGTATTTACATAGCCCCGCCCACTCTCTAAAAGCTCCGGTGTTCTATGATTAGAATGTTCAACAATATTTTCATTGCCGTCTGTGCCTTAGTGTCGTGTAGACAACTCACACCTCCATTTCTTTTATGGGTGTCACAGGGACAGGAAGTGAGGGAAAATTTCAGTAAGCAGGGATGTTGATGAAAGGGATGTCCACAGGACTGAAGAGGTGGAGCCGGTCATCAGTGCTGGAAGCAGCAGGAAGAGTTCCTGTGTTTGACACAGATTGGTCTGCTGACCACTAATACTCCACGTGTCTAGCCTGGATTTTGATTTTTTTTGTGGCCTTATTCTTAGTAATTATCCTTCTGGCTCTAACTTAGCTTTACTACTGACTTGTCTATTGTATCCTATTGTTGCTTAGATGTGTTACCATCCCATATTTGAGTATTAGGCGGAGGGGGACTACTATAGGTGAAGACTGCAAATAGTGTGTTCATTTTATCTGAACCTGAAAGTGATGACATTAAGGGGGTTATTCACAAAAGAGTAGGGCTGCGGAAATTAACGATTAATTACCGATTAATCGATAATAATTTTGTTTGATTCAAATTATTTTGATCAATAATGAAAACACTCACCTCTCTGCCGGCTTCCGGGAGTCCCATCAGAGATCCGGTGACCTCACGGACATCGGCGTCACCAGACTCCTCCCCCCTTCCCCAAGTGGCTCCGTTGGCTAACGAAGGGAAGGGGGGAGGAGTCCGATGACGTCGATGTCCGTGAACTAGACTTCCTGTCTTCTTGTTCATGTTGGTAGGGGAGATTCAGGTATCCAATAAAACAAACATTCTTTAATAAACAATGTCATTATTCATGAATTACATTTTACCTCATTTTCTTCTTTTGTTTTTTTGAGAGATTGTACTATGTTTTCATGCTTTTCCTCATTGATCTCCATAGTTTTCTTCATTTGCTTTACTCCCAACAAGGCTTTCTTTACTTCATACTCCACATAGTTCTCTCCAAGTTTTGAAAGTTCTGAAGGAAACATAATTTTTAAAATAACATTTACAAATAAAAAAACGTCTTTATAAAACTGTTGTAAGCTAAGTACTGCCCTTAGAAGAAACATCATAAATTCTAGTTGTAGTATGTATACATTAATGAAGCATGTCTTTTTTTGCAGGAAGAAGGAACTAAATTATTATTATTAAAAAAGTCATCCACATGCAGCAATTATGTGATACGGAGGTGGATAAATACATTTTTAAATGGCACCATCTGCCTGGGCTTGGCAGGTCTTCCACCTAACTTTCTGGAAACATTTTAAGCATAAACATATTAAAGTAGACCTAAGCCCTAACTGCATTTAATTTGCTAAAGCTCTTTGTATACTAAACAATGCCATTTTTTCTCCTTTTTTGCATCTCAGTACTGTTGATCTGTTTCAGCCATGTCCTGTCTACATGCACTTGCCCCAACATCAGCTGCATATCATTTCTCTGGACCTCTTTACTGATAGTAAAAATGGTGCATTATGCCTGAGCAATGAGTTTCAGCATGGCTAAGTGTAGTCTTCACAAGGAGTTGATTTGGCAGGTTGACACAGAAGTATACAATTGTTACCCTCTAACAGGAAGTGCCTAATGAAAAACAGCAGTTGGGAAAAGAAACCTGGAGCAGTTGGTGAAAGAAGAGTGGTCCAAAATTCCTGTAGAGAAGTGTAAGAAACTCAATGATGGTTACAGGAAGCAATTGATTTCAATTATCTTTTCCAAGGGCCAATAATTTTGTCCAGTCCATTTTTGGAGTTTTGTGTGGAATGTGTCAGATTTGGCTTTTTTTTTCTCCACTTTTTTTGTGTCATATCAATACAAACAAAAGAAATAAACATGAGAATGCCTAAACATGTGTAATTGCAACAATTTTCTGTGCGAAGTGGTGCATTATCTGACAGAAATGCAGGGGGGCCAATATTTTTGGCCGTGGCTGTAGCCCTGATCAGGAAATCCCTTATTAGAAACACAGCCATAAGTGTTTGATCACATGTTCATTTGCCTGTAATGTAATACTAGCTTTTTTACCGCAGGAAAACTTAGGGGTCTATTCACGAAGCTGCCAAAGGATCTGGCCGTAGCTTCGGCCGATCCTTCGGCTAGCTTCGGCCCCAGGACCCCTTCGGTTCAGTGGAACCGAAGGGGTGCTGTACGGCAGTCGGTCAATCACTGGGCTGCCTAACGCAGCTTAGTGAATAGACCCCATAGTGATGAACAAAAGTAAATGAATATTTATGTAGGCTGTTCAGAGACAACATGCTTTACATCAACCAAGTGAAAAAAGAACACATTACTTTAGAAATGTCTGTGTAGCATGCATTACAGGTGCCTAAATCAATGGCAGCATATGATGGCACATTTAATACTAACAATCACTTTAGCAAGCACTTTTTGAAAACTTGTAAACTACACATATGTCAATAAATGTGGACAACATACAATAACACAAGTTAAATGTAGGCATTAACACATGAAACAACACCAGTTAAGAATGGGCATACAGTATCTATGTGCCCTCAGGTAAGTACTGTTGTTACTTTATACCGTTTAAACTTTAAAGACTCTAAACTGACCCACAAAGACTCTAAACTGACACTAATTGCAGTTGCCTACAAGTCAAGTCTTTTAAAGAATCCAACATATGCGGTGTTTACATGTGTCTTACTAATGGCCCTTATTTGTGATTGTTAGCCTCCCTAACCTGTTGTAAGATGCAAATGTAAGATGAGTCAGAGGGGGTGGGCCAAAACAAATGATAATGGAAGCCAGTTGCTGTATACAAATATAGCTTCTCAAGTTTAGGGGTCCCTGGGTGCTATACCCATGATAAAAGCTGGCATATTGGTAGGTGCCTGTATTACAGTCTTCTTAGCAGCCATAGGTTCTCTTTAAAATGTTACTAATCTCCACAAAGAACATCTGACATTTCAATTAACAGCACAGAGACAGTAACAGTGCAGTAAACTGAAGACCTATCATAAGGGTCTGCAAGATAACTTGTTTGTATTTCACTATATTTACTAGGGATGCATCGATACTATTTGGGCAAGTACTTGTAGTCGCCCAAATGCTCCCGCTGCCTATCCCGATACCAGAACTTCCGGTATCAGGAAGCCGGGCAGCGAGGGGTATCAGGAAGCCGTGGGGTGGGTAATGACTCGCCCCCGGCTTCCTGATTGGTCGGGAAGCTGGCCAATCAGGAAGCCGGGCGGCTTCCCTGCTAATCGGGAAGTCGGGCGGCGAGTCATTACACGTTGCCCGGCTTCCTTAATGAGACTTCTGGTGTCAGTATTCGGTATCGGCGAGTACCAAAAAGAAAATATCGGTGCTCGTTCTCAAAACCGAAAAACCAGGATTGGTGCATCCCTAATATTTACTATTATTTTGCAATAAAATCTTGCCTGTTTTCTATTCCAGTTTGTAATATTATGTGCAGAAGCTGTGGCATTAAAGTACAGTCTAGAAAAAGTGGCCATATTTGCAAAACAGTGAAACACATCGTTGGTAAGGGCCCTTTCACACTATAGCATTACAGTAAACATGCGATACCATGCGTTTAGCACATGCTGTTGCACAGCACACATACCTGCAGTACCATTCATTTGTATGACACCCCAACGCAACTCCTAGTGGCTGTGTGTATTTCGCACATAGGCAAAATATCTACTTTGTCCCATTATCAATAAGTCTGTTACATTTGGGGTTTTTTCTGTTTTGTGTTAAAAAATTCCAGAAGCCTGGATTGAGAAAACTATATTACCTTTCAGTTTCTTGCTTAGGGCACCGTCTACTAATGTTGGTGACACTGGTGCAGCCTCATGGTATTTTAAACAGAGCAGAAATGTTAATAGTCCATATACGTATGGTATATTTTTCCTAGAAAAGCACAATGCATTAAGTGTTAGCTAATTATATTACAAGCAAACCTTGAAAGATTGATGATGATATTATTGTCTGTTTTGTTTTTTATTATAACCTTAGTGTTATTACTGTTCTTTTTTAAGTTAGGTCCAAGTTATTACTATAACATTTCTTTACCATTTTCTTTAGTCAATTGTTCCCCTGTACAGTAGTCACTTGTTTCTGGAATTTATTGTGAAGTATTCATCTTTGTGTTGTTAGTTCTACATGACATCTCAGTAATAAATGCAAGTGTCAGACATCAAGTGACCATGTACTGGGATCTTTTAAATTTAGTCAAACCCACTAACTGCTGCATATATCTAATATTTCTAATCAGAGTGTGATGGATTACATACTGTATCCCATTCAGGCATTGTACAATTACATGACAAAAATCAAATTCAAACAAAGCTAAATGTTTTTAATGTTACTAAGGGAAATGTATGATATTTTCACTATTTTAGGAACGCATGCATAAGCTTGTTTCAATGTATAATTACATATGGTTTATATAGTGTGTAGCAGTTGCAGTGAAATACAGTATTTTGGTAATTATTGTATTCTGGTAAGGCAGTTAATACTTGTAAGGATGGTATTCAGTAGGACTTTATTTATATTTTTCTCCACTTTTAAATACAGGAAAAGCTGCCAAGTGACGTTTTGGGGGCTTGTACAAATCATATAACATTGCTTACTAAGGTCACATTTCATTCCCGTGGTTGAAATATTTTTACTATTACTGTAACTGCTAAAAACGGATTTACTAAGCATTTAATTTGTTTATCACATACTTAAAGTGACATTAAACCCTCAGATTTGTTAACATAAAACAATAGTGTAATGTGTGCCTTACTGTAATCCATGGTTGTTTCCCTTCTCTTTGCTGCTCTTCCTTTTAAATCTGTATCTGTTCTCATGCTGGGCAGAACTTCTGTTTTGCAGCAGACTGCCTTGTCTCTTAAATGGATACATGGTGTCTGTGTGTAGGTTTGCAACCAGAGCCAGCACTACAGGAAGAGGCACTCAGCTGCAAAGGGAAGTTCTACCCCAGCATGAGAAGAGATAAGGATTTAAAAGGAAGAGCAGCAAAGAGAAGGGAAACAACCATGGATTACAGTAAGGCACACATTACAGTATTGGTTTATGTTAAAAAATCTGAGGGTTTAATGTCACTTTAAAAGTAAACTCTGGAAAAAAAACAAATTTGCTATGTAATTATAAACCACCTCTATTAAGGCCTGCCTCATGTGTTTGTTATTATTAAAACTCTTACTTTTACTCGGCCTGTACCGCGCTGTACTTATACTTATACTGTAAGCGCCGAACATCTCCAATGAGACTCTCCACCACAGAACACATAAGTGTTCTGTGATTGGACGAGAGGAGATTGTGATGTTCATCCACGCCACTGCCATTCACAGAACACCTTCTATTCTGTGAAAAGAATACAAAATGTTTTCTGAATGACTAAGGAGGAGAGCAAACAACCATCTATTAGAGCTGTACAACAGCCAGAATGTTAAGAGTTTTCCTGAATGCAGCAGCAGCCACACATTACAAAGTCCATCTAAACCAACAAATTGAGTTAAGATCTGTCCATATGGTGACAATGCTGCAGTGCTTTTACTGATGAATGAACAATGTTGTCACCCTGCTGAAGATAGTACTGTATAAAAATCAACAGATCTAACTGTAGGATCAACAGATAAAACAACTATGTTACAGGGGAGAATTGGAAAAACATTAAATGCTGTATTATTGTATTACAGACTACAGCATATATGTCATTTTACCCATCTTTCTTCTTCTAAATCTGGTAACACAGTTAAAGTGTCATCATATATACCAAAGAACACACCCTTTTGGATTTAGTATAGATTGTTTAAACATGGTCAAACAAGTTACACAATTTGGGGTATATCGGTTTATGTAACCAATCAGAATTTCATCTTGGGTGATCATATTTATCTGTTAGATGTAATTTTGTAATCCAATATCTCGAATGTCAAATATCTCTATAAAACAAACAGAAAATCAATTTTATGACAGTATACATTAAACTCTGTTTTAAGGGCTTATTCAATTCAAAGCTGTAAACAGTGTTCACTTAGTCGACTAAAATGTTTTGTCTTAGTTTTCGTATTCTGCATGTTTTCACTGATGAAAACTAAATAGAAATGAAGTTAATGGGACTTAAACTATGACGAAAATACATTGCAATTTTCTCTACTGGAAATTTAGTTGACAAAACTAAACTAAAACTAAAAGAATTCAGATGACTAAAATACGCATTTTCGTTTTAGTCGCATTTTAGTCATCTGAATTCTTTTAGTTTAAGTTTAGTCTTGTCGACTAAATCTCCAGTAGAGAAAATTGCAATGTATTTTCGTCATAGTCTTTGTCCTATTAACTTAGTTTTTATTTGCAGGTCTATTCACAAAAGGGTGAAGAGTTTGGAGAAGGCAGGAGAAGTGAACAATCTAGGACAACAAAGCTGATTTGGAAACATTCTCCAATTCAGCTCACTTTCCAGTTCAGCTATGTTGTCCTACATTGTTCACTTCTCCTGCCTTCTCCAAACTCTTCACCTTTTTGTAAATAACCCTGTTAGTTTTTATCAGTGAAAACATGCAGATGACGAAAACTATGACAGAACATTTTAGTCGACTAAATTAACACTGGCTGTAAAGTGTTAACACAGAGTCAAAAGATCACCAACAGTTGCTGTTTTTACCACCATTTGCACCGTTAGCTATTTCACAGTAAAACCGGTGGCTTTGTCACTGTGGCTAATCGAATCATCTGTCAATTAACACTTACAGAATCTATCTGCTCGTACTCGGATGATACGCTAAGTTGCTATAGGATTCAATCATGACCAACAAAGTCATTATTCAATCCTGATCCTTGCAAACCTGTGCCTCTGACTTGGGCTAAGATCTTGTTATATCTCATGATATATTGTATAACCTTTTAAAAAGACATTGGAGTAGTCCTCTGACTACTTTGCATTATGTAGTTTGTTATGTGGACCAGAGCAGACAGTATTGGAAATGTTTTAAATTGTTAACATGTATACTCCTTTGAAAAATAGATGTGATGATTCTTGAAAGCATGAATGTGTTAAAATGGGATGAGTGCTGGGAAAATAAAACAAATACAGTATATAGGCAACAATTCTAGTTATTAGCTTTGAAGCTAGATAGATAGATGGACAGGATGCGTAGAAAGAATGAATGATAGACAGATATATAGATGAGGAGAGAGAGAGAGTCAGAGAGATAGACAAACAGACATATAGATATGTGTAGAGAGAAAGAAAGAAAGAAAGAAAGAAAGAAAGAAAGAAAGAAAGAAAGAAAGAAAGAAAGAAAGAAAGAAAGAAAGAAAGAAAGAGAAAATATTTCAAATATTAAAATGTACATTAACACTTTAACTGTATTTTTTTTTCAAACTAAAATCATCATCTTGAAAATGGAACAAGTTTAATATATACACTGACAGAGATAGAAAGAGAGAGAGAGGAAAAGAAAGAAAGAAAAAAAGATAGATAGATAGATAGATAGATAGATAGATAGATAGATAGATAGATAGATAGATAGATTTCAAATATTTAATTGTACAGCATTAACACTTTATTTGATTGTTGTTTTTTTTTTGAAACAACAATCACCACCTTGATTACTGTTTTTAAGTAAATAATAGGAAGTGAAAAATAATGACCGCTGAAATCCCTGGAGAGATGTATCTAGCATCCTTTGAATACCATTAACAATTTAAAGTTTATCTAAGAACCAATGATTTCACTGGATACTTTATGTTATTATGCAACTGCCAAATCCTTACTGGTAATACTGAGTGATATAAGAACGTATTTTTTATGATAGTAACAGACAGTTAAAACAGTAAAACAGTATAACATACTGACATCTTTCTTGCTGATAGAGAAGACAGTCGGATGTCCGCTTCAATGCTCTGAAGTGCCCAGGATTTGACACTGCCGCTTATCTGATGACTTGATAGTTAATCTGTTTAACATATTATATAGTGATTAGGCACATGCGCCCAGCCATATTGAGCTGGTAATCCTTCTGTTTACCTTAAAGAGAAAGGATGCTTGCTTGTACATGCAGGCAGATTCCGTTGACCATTCATTTATCGTCTCCATAGCTGGCTTGATATTTGAGCACCAAATGCAGCATCCGTGTTGGCATCTGAAATAGTGTATTAATATAATGTAAGATAGCAAGATCAGTGTTGGTCTGTGACACCTCATATTCTTGTTTAAGTAAAACTAAACCCAGTCACAAAAATCTCATATAAGCTTTAACATGTTTAACTGAACTCCAAGATAAGTAAACTTTATCTTAATAGCAGAGGTATGGGTATACTTACTTGAACCTTGCGGTGCATTGTGTATTTCTTCCATATCTGTGCTGTAATTCAATGTGAAACTTTGCCTGTGTGCATGAACTTCCTGTAATAAAGACCAGTCACTGCTCTCTTTCCTTGTGCAAGGTGACTGGTCTTCTATCTGCCCCCTGTAGATTTCTGCAGGCAGCCTGTAATGAGTGAGGTCTCCCACAGCTATGCTGTTTGCACAGGCTATGTCCAGCACAGTGATGGTGCCACCACTATTTTTACAAGGTAATATTTGGGTTTGTAAATGTTTTGGTGTACACTAAGTGAAATATATTCACCAATATTCACTAAATACACAAAAATCCAATTACATTTTTGTTGCCCGGAGAAAAACCTGCAGATGAGCTTGTGATTTTAAACGTTGTTTTCTATCTATTCAAAGTGGGACTCCAGCCTCAGACAAAGACATACATTCTTAAGGCAAAAAAAAGTTAACTCTTGTCATAGGGGTATAAACTGTTTACATCGCCTTTGTTTACTATATAATTAATGTATTCATGTACCAGATACTACAGCCAGTGCCAAACATCCGATGTTGCGGCTATCAGAGCTGTGGGATTTGTTTTTTGTTCTCCCCTTGTCCATTTACAGAACTCCTTGTATTATGTTCACAGAATACAAGGTGTTCTGTGGATGGCCAGGAGGAGAGAAGGGGCCGATAAACCAGATCTATTAACAGAATGTTGTGTATTCTATTAACAGAATATGTAATTCTGTGATTGGACAAAGGGAGAGGAAAAGGCAGGTAAACTCCCTGTATGAGAGCTGCAGTCTGCCTTATAGAGTCCCCTGAAATTATTTTTACATAATTAGTTAGCTGGTAGTTAGTCATTTGCTTCACTTGCATGTGTGTTACACTGTTTAGTTATTGGTTTGCTTTATGAATGTGTTGTATTTTGTATGTTCACTAATAAATTGTGGGTTTTTTTCTCCTGAGCGGTGGTATCTTCCTGTGCGTAGCTTACATATCTGGTCACAGGTAACCTGTCACTGGTTTCCTGACACCTATGGTATGGATTACAGACACCCAGAGCTCTACTGCTCTGGCTATTCAGAACTAGGCAACAACAAAAACCAATGAGTGCTCCTACCAGATCTTCAGTAACCCTTCAGGATCAAAGGAACCGCCAGCATAAACACTACTATCATGTTACTAAGACATCCCTAAAGATAGGAAGATATATCATTCTTTGGGCCTTCATGGAAAATATTTGAGGAACACCAGTGACTTTGTGGTGGTTTGGGGGAATATTTTCTCCCTTCAGCAGACTTTATCACAGACAGATCTAAATAAAGCAAGTTACGATGTGGTAGGCAGCTTTATTCCTTCTGCATAAACAATAAACCAAATCTTACATTTAGCTGCACAGTCAATATTGAAGTGAAGATTTTTTTTGTATTTTGTTTTTGAGAGAATAAAGGAATGCAATCTGCCACATGTTGTTGCTGCCTGTATCTCCATTTGTGGTACCTCTCCAACAGGGACACTGGCAACAATATGAGTGCTCCTTATAGACTTGATAAAGCTTTACGACCTCTGTCAGGCTTTTACTGCTGTCTATTTCCCACTGGGGAGATTTTGTCTCATTTACTGGCATAGTGACAAGTGTCCCTGGAATAAGAAGTGAAAATAATCCTTTGCAACATAAACAGAAATAAAAACTTGACAGCGCTTCTAACCGTTCTCTATTCAAGTTTAAATTTAAACAGTATGCATCAGCAATATTAAATAAAACATATGTAATACAGTGTTGCAGTACATGCATGTATCTCCTTGTTTTCCACTTTAACAATGCTGCAAGCTCAAAAAATACTTGTTGCAATAAATCCAGTAGGTTTTATATTATGAAGAGGAGTGGGGGATATTTTGTAGCCCATAAAAGGCAATGTGTAGTCAGCCCACAACAAGCAGTTAGGAGCACACTAAATTTCTGGCAGGATTAACAAATATTTCTGTACTTGCAGTGTTTTCAGGAGACAAAATGCGGGGAATGTGTTTGTATTGCAGAGATGTACTGCATATGTAATATTTAATATTTTGCCTAAAATCGGACCAAAGATTCACTTTATTACAATGTTATGGACAGGAACTTGCACTTTATTATTTTTTTTGTAAATGTTTATTTTCCCAATGATACAGTTACTCTTTGCCTATACAGACTTATCTTTCTTGCAGTGCAGTGCAGCTCATAACCATTTCAACAGCTAGGACTCACCCTATCGTGCTCAAGGTCCATAGGAGCTACAAACCTGCTGGCAATAAAGAACCCTTTTACACATGGAAATTTTTAGCCCCTGACGGTGGCTTCACAGGAGGGATCAAAGGGTTAGCTAAAGCTAGCAGGCCCTTGGAGGCTCATCTCTGAACTGTATTTAATAATGTTTTTCCATCCTCTGTTGGAGTTTTGCTAAGCCCAGAGGCAAAGGATGCTGCAGGATTAATCATGTCATTAAAAAAAAGATAAAGAAAAAATGTAGCCAGCGAGCCAGCATTAGAGGTTCTGTCTCCAGACTGAGTTTTACTCATAAGATATTGTGTAAAGCATTTGTGTGCATTTAGGTGTTATTAATAATAAGGGAATGTCATATGATCTGTGATGGTTTTGTTCTACATCAGGGACCAGAGTATAGCAATTCTCTTGGTCCCCGATGTCTTTTACTTGTCAACACAACAATGAGCCTGTAGCATGTTAGGAGAAAAAAAGGAATTTAAATAAGTGGATAAACTAAATGAGATTCACAGTGCTGTAAGACCCCTTGATGGAGCTGAGGAGCATGGGAAATGTATCTTCTTTCCACTGTTTCTGTAAGACTGAGCCTCAGTTGCAGTTGTCCTTTTTTTATACTGCTTGTCAAGAGACCTCAATTAGGGCTGAACACATGCACTTTATATTGGGCAAGACAAGTTAGCTTCCAATGCTTTTGCTCTCTAGTGTTAGAATATTAAAGTAGGCCAGGCACTAGAATGCACAGATGTTCCAACACTTGCAGTGTTCAGGATATGTGCACGTATACCCTATAAAACAAGACAGGTGATGACTTTCAGTGGTTGCAGCATTTCACACCATAGGTTCCTGCTTTCACATGGCAATCTTTCAATGGACATGCTGACACACCCTGACCGGGGTTCACATTATAGTATTCAGTTTTGATAAATACTTACTAAAACAATATATAATCAGTGGCCTCTTTATTATGGCTTTTTTTTTTCTTAACATGACACTAAACTCAGGAGTAAAATTTTCAAAATACATTCAAGTACTATAAACTATTAACAAAAATGTATTTTATTTGTATATCACTCGGCTGTAGATCCTCAAATCATTTCTGAATTGGTGCTAAATCATGAGTGTGGAGAAAGGAATGTTTCCTTTTATTTGGTAAAGGGGTAATTATCTAGAATAAGTAATTGAGCAAAGCAAGCACTGAAACATTTGTGAATGTTATAATGATTACTTCTAACACTTCTAACACTTCTAACACTCACTACTAAAGCTCATATGTGCATATTATTGCTGTTAGCAAGACACCACCATATTGATTAAAGCAATGTTCAGATCATTAACATTGTTTGAAAATATAGGGCTAGGTGTGGGATATGTTTAACTTTAGAAAGAGAGGGAGAGATGGATGTCAAGATAGATAGATAGATAGATAGATAGATAGAAAATGGGCCACTAGGAGCGAAATGGGTTGACTTGCTTTGGCATTTTAAGGACAAGGATTTTCTAGATTGCTCTAGAGACATATTGAGGCTCATCACTGATTGGTGGAAGGGTCTGGGAGAAGAATGTTGCATGTAGAAGATGTCTCCCGGTTAGTCAGCAGGTTGCAGGTTGGGAAGGGGAGATAACGGGCGTGCTGACAGAGGTTAGCTAGGTCACAAAAAAGTGTCCGTTGAAGTCTCAGTGAGCATTTTACCCTTACTTCTCTGGCAACGCTTATCCCCAACAGCTATGTATGTCCTCTCGCAGTGAGTACCCATCCAAACTCATGTGGTGCCTAAGGAGCACTCTGTAGTGCTTGTAATGTTTGTGCATTTTTGTGATCTGGCAGCCTCAGTGAACTAAGACATGCATGTAACCAAAAGACTGACTCTTTATGTAGACATCTTGACCTGGTCTGCTCCCCTTCTAAGCAAATGAAGCAAAGTAAAGTGCATTTCAGCGTTTACTGTAGTTTTTATGTGCGTGAGCCTCGGGTAAATTCTGTTGCCATTAAAGAAACTGTGTAAATGTCCAGAGAGATCTGATGAAAGAAAAGGACATGAGTGTGTTGAGCTCCCATAATGGGGTAGATCTGAAAAGGACACAGCAGGTAAAGTCATGTATGCAACTATCAGAATATGAACACATAGTAAGATCTGGAGAATGAAAAGGGGGCAGAACCCTAGTCACATATCAAGGGTGTCAGACTTTGAAATAGTGGTGCATTTACCATGAGATGAAGAATGCAACCATGGACAGAACTCTCACCCTTAGTAAATGTGTGTAGAAAATAGACAGAATACAATATAACTGGTTGCAATGCCAAGCAGATGTATGTTCTGCCCAACTTTACTATATGGAACATCTATTATGTGTAATGTTATCAATCTGTCAACTTTTACAGATGTTTTTCTTTTTGTCATTGTACCCTCTACATCTGTTTAAGGTTTGGGGTGGGGGGTTACTCTTTAATAACCTGAAGTCAGCTTAATGAAATGATTTCAGATTTATTTTAGCTGATAATGTATCCAAGTTCAAAGATACAATGTAATGCTGAGAAGTACAGGTATTAAATCAATAAGGCAAGAAGCTTTGATGTTTCCATATCTGTTCACATATAATTGTCGGTCAAGACAGGAGAAAGAACAGGGATTAGGATCCTAGAAACACACAAGCAGTAGATCAGTAAAATTAAATAACATTGCTTACCTCAGCAAAAAATGTGGATATGCATTTACTTAGAAGTAGGTAACAAGTCCTGTGTAGCTGTCTTTTAAGTATTGGTTCCTCCTGCCCACCTCCACATCACTAGGGGGTCAGCAGAAGAAACCACAGCAGACTGCAGGAACAACACTATTAAACACACCACAAAGTGTCAAATAATATCAGAACCTGGTGTTCTTCAAGGGAGCAACATTTTAACACTCCAGACTCCAGACAAATAAGTATAAAGTTTCTCATTTCAAAGGGTATTGCTGCAAAACGTTTTTATACCTCCTGACAAGATCGCTTTAAAATAACCTGTTGCTCTGGCCTGCATGGGCAAAGCAAAGGCTTACTTTAAGTACCATACGTATGACATTATCTAAAGACCATGCAATCAAAATACTTTTGTCACCTCAATACTAGGCAGTTTATGCTGGCTAACTATATGAGTGGATATAGTAACTGATTTCATTTGTTTTTACATGAGCCATGTCTGTATATGGCTCATATAAAAGTTACATTTACAAGCATATAGTTACATTTATATTTTTGAGCATGATAAATGTCAGGTTGGAATACTTGCTTTAATTTTCAACATGCGAAATAGAAATTACAGCTGCCATCTTAGAGGATGCTTTGAGCAACACATGTACTTTTTCACTCCGCTTGCACCTCTAGAGCTTCAGTAGTGCTACATTCCTTCCTAGAAACTTTGTTTCCACATGTCACCATCTATCCGCCCCCATGTTTTCATAAACACTTCCTCGGAAAATATTATTTTATTTATTTAAATTATATTTTAAACATAAATACTGCTAAAAGTTCTGTATTAACCATGTGCTGTTTATGATTACGTATATTACGTATATCTTCTCTCATCATATTGGTGAACAACTACCAATAATCCCTTCAGAACTTCTCTGAAACTAAGAGGGTTATTCACAAAGCTGCCAAAGGCAGCCGAGTGAATAACCCACCCGAAGTGGAGTTCGGGTGGGTTCAGGAGTAACATGCAGTGCTCCTGACCTCAGCACTGCATGTTACTCCTGACCCCCTGCACTCTGCCTTATTTGCTCCTGACCTCTGCACTGCATGTTACTCATGACCTCTGAACTCCATATTATTTACTCTAGACCTCTGCACTGTGTGTTACTCTTGACCTCTGTATTCTGCCTTAATTCCACCTGACCTCTGCACTGCATGTTACTCCTGACCTCTGTACTATGCCTTATTACCTCCTGACCTCTGTACTCTGCCTTAATACTCCTGAGCTCTGTACTCTGCCTTATTTACTCCTGACCTCTGCACTGCATGTTACTCCTGACCTCTGTACTCTTCCTTATTTACTCCTGACCTCCTTACTCTGCCTTATTTACTCCTGACCTCTGTACTCTGAATTACTTACTCCTGACCTCTGCTATTGTATTGCTGGAAAATGTAGTCCTCTTTAGCTGATGGTATTATTATACATTGCTGTATAATGTATTGCTGGGATTTGTAGTCCTTTATAGCTGATGGAATTATTCTGCATTGCTGTATAATATATTGCTGAGATTTGTAGTCCTCTATAGCTGATGGTATTGTGAATTGCAGTATAAGGTTTTGCTGGGATTTGTTGTCCTCTATGGCCAGTCTATTCTGCATTGCTTTATAGCATATTGCTGAGATTTGTAGTCCTCTGTAGCTGATGGTATTCTGCATTGCTGTATAATATATTGCTGGATATTTGTAGTCACCGATAGCTGATGGTATTCTGCATTAGACATGTGCACAGCATATAAATTTGTTTTTGGCAAAACAAATGAAAAGGGAAAAACCTTTTCATTTGTTTCGTTTGATGAAACAAATAATTATGCTGTTTCGGATTCGGAGGCAATGAACCTCAGAATCGAAAGCGCACATTTGAAAAACATAACACCTGGTGACCATATTGGCCACAGGAGCGTTCTGCGCATTGCGCTCCACCATCTTGGAGGTGGGGCGCACGACATCACATAATGCCGGCGTTGGGTGACATCATATGCAATTATGGGAGCCACCATCTGGGACACAGCAAGATGGCGGTGCCCATACAAACAAATTACTATATGCCCGAATATATTTTTTGTATATTCGGGCATATAATAATTTTTTGTTTCGGATTCAGGCGAACCGCTGAATCAACAGAATTTCGTGATTCAGCAAGTTCGTCTGAATCCAAATGCACATCTCTATTCTGCATTTCTGTATAATGTATTTAATTTAATGGACAGGACACCAGGACTATAATGGGCCCGAGTTTTGTATCGCAGCAAGCAGCAGGGGTATTTTGTTTTCCTCTTTATGTCCGGCACCTGATTTTATTCACAACCCTTGGCATGGCCCTTCGTAAGTTTAGATTTGACACCCCTGTTTTACCTCCAGCTACAGTATCATCACTTTGTACAGCAGTTCAGAACATAATATGGCTGCTTCAGTCAGTAGCAAAAAACAATAATATGCTTGCTAGTGGAAAATGAATGTAATGAATCATACTCAGTCTCTAGATTTCGAAAAGCAAATATCTTAAGGTCTATCAAACTATAAGAATCATTACTACATATCCATGTGGCTACCAGAATCTCTTTTCAATTGATATTTTCTTAAAATGTGCAGAGCACAGAATTCAATTGCTTTAAATGGCACTGTACCAATTGTCCATGACCCAGATGCTGCCAGAGATGTAATTTCAATTGAATTCCAGTGAAAGCAGTGCACATGGCAGAGCATACTCATGCAGTGTATTTGTTGTTCTTGCACTAGGCATTCTTCTAGAGTACGAGATCCTTTGTTGTTTTACTCCACTAAGGTCCTTTCCTCACAGCTTTATTTTCTCCTTTGACTTAAGAAAAACAAATCAAAGATGGGATCCAGGTGTAAAAACAAAAACATATGGAATATATCCAGCTATTGTTATGAAGACTAGACTCAAAGCACAGGATTGTCATGCAGTCCAAGGCATGGTTTTTCAAGTTTTCTAGAAGCTAATTCAAAGGAGCATGGTGCACAAGAAGTTGCTTTCATTAAGTATACATTTAATGAAAATGTGCATTTTTCTTGAATCCTTTTGATATTTTTGGAGCAACTGCAGGCGACAAGTTCAATAAACTACTAATGAAATATGGAAGATATTGCTGCTGAGCTAAATTCAAATATACAGTTCAACTTGCATGATTTCTTGCAGCTAGATCTAGCAGGGCTTTAACACTGACTCAAGATAGGACTGCATATCCAATCTTATCTTCTTCCTGCAATCATATCAATCTCACTTATCTCTTCTTCTCTTATCTTTCCCCATGCAGGAGGATATAGTTCACCTTCATATGAGCAGGGGTGGCTGTGTTGGAAATACAACAGCTTATGTGGATGTAATATTGTCTTTTGGTCAATAGATGGCTCTGTGGTGCAGGTCTGGTCTATGCTAGTATTCTATATGCATGCTTTCATCTATGTTCTATATGCTTTCCTGTTTGATGCTGTATTCCTGTATATTCACGTGTAATGTCCTGCTAAGCAAGTAAAACTTAATTAACCCCTTTGTGATGGAAGACGTACACCGTACGTCCCACCAAGAAGTACTTAAATGACTGGCCCCATACACTGTACATGACCAGTTATTTGCGGCTCTGTAAAGCTGGTAACCGCTGATTCTCAGCGGTTACCAGTCATTAATGAATGCCTCAATATTGAGGCATTCATTAATGAAATAGTTCAGCTTTTGTAAAAGCTTCTTTCTTTCATTAATGAAAGAATGAAGCCGTTACAAACAGATACCGGATCGCTAAATAGCGATCCCGTATTTGACAGCTGAAAATAGCAGAGAGGTAGCAGAGTGACTCACCTCTCTGCTATTCATTTTGACAGCTCCACAGACTGGCCAAATGTCTATGAAGCTGTATGATACATTTCGGGCACAGGAATATTACAATGTATCTCTTTGCCTGAAATGTATCACTTCTGATCGTCTGGGCACGAACCATGCTGTCAGGATCAGTCTCTAAGGTTATTATTAGCTGTTCCTAAGTTTGGAGCAGTCTAATAATAACCAAAAATTAAAAAAGCTAATTTATCAAGCAGTCATAGTGACTGCTTGATATAAACTGACAAAAAAAGTGTAAAAAAAATTAAGAAAATAAAAATAATTATTATAACAAAATAATAATGATCAAAACTTGTGAAAAATGTGTTTCTTTTATGTTTTTTCCTAATTTTTTTATATTTTAGTTGAACTAAGTGAGGCGTTAGGTACACATGTTTGATATCATTATATAGCCCTATTATATAGCCCTATCTGTCCTCTAAAAAACATTATATAATATGTGTGGGTACATTTAGTAAGAAAGTATTACAGCCGTGGAAGAATCACACAGCAAAAATGTAAAAAGTGTGTCAGTCATTTATGAACAGAAACTGAAAACAAGCTCAGTCATGAAGGGGTTAAGCATTCCTCAAGATCTCAGTGCTTCATCTAAAAACATAGCCAACAGACTGCACCATGCTAAATATTTTCAAAATGCACTATACCTCATAATACTAGATTCTTTGAGCTCACCATAGCCAGCACTGCCATCATAATCTCTATTACCTAGATGTTACCTAGATTTAACCTGTAGTTGCCTAGCTTTAACCTGTGGAAAGGCATAGCCTACTCTGCTCCATTAGGTGCTGCACTCAGTGGTGTATTTACCACGGCACCTTACTAGCACCACAACCCCCCCACCCTAGTCGCAGGCACCGATTACAAGCCCGCCCAAATACCCCCCCCGGATTACTTGTACGGACGGGAGCCGGACAGCGCAGCCGAGGGGAGGGCGGCTTGCCTGCATGTGGAGGGCGGCTTGCCTGCTTGTGGACGGCGGCTTGCCTGCTTGTGGAGGGCGGCTTGCCTGCTTGTGAAGAGGACGGATGGAGCCGGACAGCGCAGCCGACGGATGGGATTGTGACTCGAGAACGAAAAGCAGCCGGCGGCCACTTAATCGATCTCACTGCTTCCTGGGTCACAGCGGCTCTGTGACCCAGGAAGCAGTGAGATCGAGTAAGTGGCCGCCG